>NW_026087987.1:0-183029 GCF_022539395.1 Myiozetetes cayanensis
TGGGTAACAGTGTTTATTATGTGTATTTACTGTGTTAACGGGTAAGGGATAATGTGCTACTACATTAAAATCTACATTTACTATATAACTACTTCTAAAATCTACAAAATTTAAAAAAATCAAAACTCCAAGGTATCAGATGGGACTCGAACCCACTCCCTTTATTATTTATCAGTTGTACTCGAGCCCACTCCCTTTGAACATATATCGGTGGGACTCGAACCCACAACCAGTACATCGCTCAGACTCTTACCCACTCCCTTTGGACATATATCAGTGGGACTCAAACACACTCCTATGGGAGAACCCAGCTGGTTCTGGGGTCTCTGTGTAGCTGAGAAATTGAAGATGGAACGTCTGCACCTGACAGGTTGTCAGCCACAGACGGAAAAGACTGTGACACAGAATGGATTTTTTTTTCAGGAATGCTGAATCATTGTTTTTTGACATGCGCGGTAGGATGTCCAATTGTGAGTTATTTATGTTACTAACAAACCAATTGTGCGTGTTCATATGTCACCGAAAACTGTATAAAAGTATCTACTCTGGCTGTAATAAAGGTTCCTGGTTTCCTGAAACCGTGTGTCGTTCCCATCTCAACCGTGAGATATGGTGACTGCGATGATGTTGTGAAGGAAAAGAAGAAAAGACAAACTCTGAAGCAAATGAAGAACTGATCAGAGAGCACATTAGCAGGATTTACCAGGAAACTGTTGCACCAGGAGGACCAGACTGTTGCTGGCCCCCCCAATCTGTCTAACCGCTTCCCGGCTTGGAAGATCATAAACCGCTGTGCTTTTCTCTTCACTACTGAGGCTCTTCCACTGTTGTGCTCATTGCTTTTGCTGTGCGTAAGTTACCAAGCGCACACACGTAACCCCATGGACCACATGTCCAGCCCCTGTCCCGCACAGCGCTGCCCCGACTCTGCTGCCCGCTCTCCTGCTGCGCGACCTCCCTGTCAGCTGGAACATTCCGCTTTGCCATAAACAGCTTGGCTTTTTACACTAACTGTGCAGTCCCGCTCCTGAGATAGTGGCTCTGCCCAACGTTCCACCAATCCGGCCCGGTCTGTGCCTAGTTCGCGCCCCTCCAGTCTTGCCGGGCACCCCTGACTGTGCATGCAGTAGCCAAGATGGCACCCTGAGAGTGCCCTGACTTAGTAGTGCACCCAGTTCCAGAGCGACCCCTGCTCCATTGCTCCTGCAACCGCCGTTGCTCCTGCCTGGACTCATCTCACCACAGTGCGGGGTCCCTGCCCCGCTGCCAGTCACCGTCGCCTCCTCCAGGAACTGCTGTTACTGCTGCGTGAGTGCTGTTCGTCCCCCCCACTCAACTCAGACTGTTGCTAAATCTGTCATTGCCTGGCAACCACTGCTTGTCAGCTCTTGGTTACTGCAACCAACATTCAAACTGCTGTTCAGCTTCCCTTTTTTGTCACCCTGCTTGTAACTTGTGTAAGTAACTCCTGAAGCAATCTAGTGAAGATTTTTACATCCCTGTGAGGATGGAGGGACAGCTGCAGATTGGCATCTGGGGATGGAGCTCTAGGTGAAGCTTTGAGAGCGATGGTGTAGTCGCCAAGGGACCGGCCCGATATTTAGATACCTGGTTTAAGCAGGAGAAATGGGTTCCACACTTAGCAAGGAAGATGAGGTTTTAATCCAGATGTTGACACTCATCTTGCAAGAGTATGGAATCAAGTTAGATACCCTGCTTTGGCAAAAAGTGCTAAAATGGAGCAGAGACCAAGGTTACCAGATGACTTCTGAAATTGCTTTCAGTGTATCTGTCTGGGATGAATTGGGCAAACGCCTGTTTGATAGTTCCACACACAGTGACAAGGGAGCCATGGAGTTACTAACTACCTGGTGCTTGCTTTATGAAACACTGAAAGATTTCAAGAAATCAAAATTACCAGAAATTATTCAAACCCCTGTTCCTCTCTCTGGGGAAGTTTCAAACAATCCGGTCGCTGTGACTCCTACTGCTCCTCCTGCACCACCTCCTCCTCTTCCTGCAATTCTTTCTACCTCTAATGCAACTCCCTCTGCTCCTCCTCTTGAACCTGTTGCTCTGCTTAATACTCCTGAGAGGGGAGTTCCCTTGGCTTTGCCTCCTCCCCCTTCCAAGGAGGAGACAAAATCTTTGAAGGAAAACAGGTCTTATTCTACCAAAAAGGGGATATTTTGTGATGATTCGGACAAACCATTTAGACCCTGCGTTCCCATAAATAAAATAGGCCTTATAAAATGCCACAAGAATTAGTGAAATCCTCCTCTGTAAAAGTTAAGGAGGTCAAAGATAACAAAACAAAAAGTGACAAACCGCATCTGCCCCCTATGCCTCTGCCGTCAGAATCTGACAGCAAGTCGGATGAGAGTGAGGAAGACACATCTGAAGAAAGTGTCCCACGTCAAATTAAATTGAAAAAAGTGCAAGGCAGTAAGGTTCATTGCAAATATCCTCGAGAATGGAGATTACCTCCTGATGAGGTTATTGTAAGACCTCATAATCCCATAGCGTTTGGCAGAAAATAAAGGCCCAGGCACTGGAGAATGAGAATTGGGAGTTAGCAGAAATCATTGATACCCCATTAGAGAGTCCTTCCCAGCAGAAGGTGACTGTGTCTGGTGACGCACCCATGGCTTTCCCGGTAGTAAGGGGAGATCCTGCTGCCGGACAGCCTGATGAATATCGTCCGTTTTCCTGAAAGGTGGTACAGGAGCTGCAGAGATGTGCAGTACAATATGGTCCAAATTCCCCAGCGACCATACAAATGTTAAGTTTATTAACTATGGATGAATTTAATCCATATGACATTCAAGTGATTGCACAAATTATTTTTCCCCCAATCCAATTTTCTATCTTCCAGTCCACTTGGACTGAACCAATGCCCAAGGGGTGAAAAATTTACAATGGCCCCAAGATGACCCCAGATATGGAAATGGAAGTGATGTCCTAACCGGCACAGGACAATTTTCTAATCAACAACATCAAGCACAATGGCATCCCCTACTATTAGAACAGGTCAAAAGCATCATCATGGAATCTATTTTACGTGCCATTGAATTATCAACTCCTAAAGCTAGGTATGCCTCAATAAGGCAGGGTATTGGGGAATGTTTTTTGCCATTTGTAGAAAAGTTGTTGACTGCGGTTGAGAAACAAGTCTTTGATGATAATGAGTGAGGTCCTAGTCAAGTAATTAGCCAGAGATAATGCTAATGCAGATTGTAGGAAAATTATTGATTCCTTGCCTGGTGATCCTTCACTTGATGACATAATTCAAGCATGTTCTAATGTGGGATCTGTGGATCACCAAATGACTGCTTTGGCTAATGTTATGACTGCGATTTCCTCAAAAGAGCATAGATGTTTCTCTTATGGATGAAAAGGGCACCTCAGTGTTGACTGCTCCTGGAGGTCGAGAAAATGATTCAGCATTCCTGAAAAAAAAATCCATTCTGTGTCACAGTCTTTTCCGTCTGTGGCTGACAACCTGTCAGGTGCAGACGTTCCATCTTCAATTTCTCAGCTACACAGAGACCCCAGAACCAGCTGGGTTCTCCCATAGGAGTGTGTTTGAGTCCCACTGATATATGTCCAAAGGGAGTGGGTAAGAGTCTGAGCGATGTACTGGTTGTGGGTTCGAGTCCCACTGATATATGTTCAAAGCGAGTGGGTTCGAGTCCCACCGATATATGTTCAAAGGGAGTGGGCTCGAGTACAACTGATAAATAATAAAGGGAGTGGGTTCGAGTCCCATCTGATACCTTGGAGTTTTGATTTTTTTAAATTTTGTAGATTTTAGAAGTAGTTATATAGTAAATGTAGATTTTAATGTAGTAGCACATTATCCCTTACCCGTTAACACAGTAAATACACATAATAAACACTGTTACCCATTCCCATATCAATTCCCCTAAATTCCACTGGCCTGTTTAGTGTCATTTTCAAGGTAGAATTGTAGAGAACACCCTAAAATCTGCGCAAGAAGATATAGCCATAGACGCAACAACCTTCAGGTCTAGAACTCTGGTAGGCCTCCAAGAACAGTACGTACTCTGAGGAAGATGAAGATGAGGAAGATGAAGAAGAGGGGGTCCCAAAACACCCCCAGACTCCATTCCCGAGAGTGCGTTTTGGTGGTATTCCAGAAAGCCTGGGGGCTCATTAAAGCCTTTGTATCCTTATCTTACCTCCTACCTAATTTGTCTTGGAGTCTTTTTTCCCCCACAGCCTTTTGGACAACAGTTTTGGTGGCCCGTACGGGGACATCGGGACCTGTGACTCCTCTGGATCGATATTCCATTTTGCAGGGATTTCTTCCCTGGTCGGCATATTTTGAAGAATTCCTGCTCTGATCTCGGGGAGTCCAGCTTCTCGGAACTGCACATGGAGGTAAGATAAGGAACAACTCCTAGAGAATTTTAATTAGCAGTTGCGGGAAGGAGTTTTCCCCAGGGCTAGGGAGTACGGTGGGACTGGGAAGGGAAACTTAGACTTGGGTCCAAAAAGTTGCAAGAGTCAGTGTTTTCCCAGTCTGTTGGAAGAGGGATTTTTGCCAGAGTGGGCAGTGGAATGGTCCGGGAAGTTTCAGTCAGGGCAGGCAGGATGGTGCCGTGTTTCGTGTTGGTCGGGTGTGGTCACAGAAGGGGAGGGATGCCTCCCCCACTTGAAACTCTGTGTTTATGTCTGAACATGGTGGTGCCTGGGTACAAAGCCTGCACAGCGTGTGTGAGGTTGTGAGTTCTAGGCTTAGGTCTGTTGTTTTTCTCGTCTGTTGTTTGTAAACCTGGGATGTGTACAAGCAAAAGAAAAAATTCCAGGGGGGATGCCCCTCTCTTTAGTTTTATGGTGTTGGGATGATTTAACTGGTACTGAAACATCTTTAAAAAGGCATAAGCTAGTTAGACTCTCTGTGGATATCTGGCCTTTCAACCAGTAGATTAGAGGATTAGCATGGCCAAAATTTGGCTCTGTTGAGATCAATACAGTGCTGCATCTTATGACAGCCCTTCATAAGGAGGAAAGGTGGTCTGAGTTGCACTATGCTGAGGTTTTTTATTTTTTCTTAACCCGTCGGAAATTGAGAAAGGAATATAAAAGAGATAAAGTTCAGATAGAAACAGAATTCCCTGAAATGGCATTAGAGGAGAAAAAGGGAAAGAATAATCATGTTAAGTGTGATCCTCTCAGTCAAGTCAATATTGAAAGCCCTGGAAATGAAGATTTGGACCTTTTAATTGCCCCAGATATGAGAATAGCAAGTCCAGGACCCCTCCTGGGTCCGGTCGCAGGTGCGGGGGGCGTAGGTCCATTAGGAGCACGGGTAGCCCCTGGGGTGGGCCCTGCAAGCTCGGCAGGGCCAGTTGGATCTACAGTGCCGGGTCCAGTTGCTCTGGGGGTCTCGAGTAGCAGGGCCACTCCGGGTGGAGCAGGGGTGCTAGGAACTGCTGTTAGTGCTCTGGGACCTGCGGGTTTGGCGCCGGCTGTTCCAACCAGCATGGGAGTGGCGGCCCCGGCCCTGGCTGGACCTGCCGGCTCTGCTGGTGACGGCGAGGGGGCGGTAGCCCCTCCCGGGGCTGTGGGGCCGGTCCTGGCTGGAACTGCGGGCTCTGCTGGTGACGGTGGGGGGGCGGTGGCCGCTGCAGGCAGCGCAGGCTCAGTTGCCATGGGAACAGGAGGCTCAGACCTCAAGACTGCAGGAGGAGGAGCAGGGATGGTGTCTGCAGGCGAGGTTCCCACCCAGGTTGACACGGGACCCTCCAGCTCTGCCATGAGGCACGGGGACGAACCTGCCCCCATCCCGTCGGCACCGCCCGATCCTACTGCGGAAGGGGGGAACCAGGGCTTGGAAGTACATCATCAGAGAAGGGGCAGGTTACAGAGAAACAAGTCAGTCTTGGATACCGACAGGACAAAAAGGCGGGGTCTTCCCCCTTTTGACTCCTGGAGCGCAAATGTTAAAACTTGGGATAGTGATTTTACTGATACAGGCACAGAAGTCTCTGAGGATGAATCAAACGATAGCTCGGGGGAAGGGGAAGAGAAGTCACTTGTAGTAAGACCAAAGATAAGGGGAAGAAGAGTACGGGAAGCTCAGTCAGACCCCAGCCCCATGGTTAGTAGAACAAGAGCACAAAAGGAAAAACCTGCAGTAGAAGCCCCCTTCAGGCAGACCATGAGCAACCAGAGTCCAGTTTTGATAAAAGTCCCTTTTTCTCTAGTTGAATTGCAACAGTGGAAAGTTTCAGTCGGAACATATAGAGATAACCCAGACAGAGTGGCTAGCTATGTGAAGAGAGCAATAAAGACACAAAATCCCAATTGGGATGACTTGGAGGCAATAACGGAAGCATTATTAGATACAATTGAGATAAACATGGTCAAACGAGCTGCCCAGAATACAATAGAATTGTTCATAACATCTGGGCAGATTCAAGGAGAACTAAAAGATGTATTCCCCTTAGAAGATCCCAAGTGGGACCCCAATATACCAGAAAAAAGGGAAGCATTGAAACGCTATCAGGACTGGGTGGTTTATGGTCAAACATGGAGTTCCAAAGGCAATTAATTGGTCAAAGATGTATGAAATGAAACGAGACAAAAATGAATCCTCTACAGATTTTCTGAACAGGTTAAAGGAGGCCATATGAAAGTACACAGACATAGACGTAGAATCAGAGTCAGGGAAAAAGCACCTGTCTATTTATTCATAGGCCAACCTGCAGACGATATAAGGAAAAAGCTACAGAAGGCGGGTGAGGACAAGAATATTGGTGACTTATTGAATATAACTTGGACAGTCTATCGAAATAGAGATCAAAAAGGCAGAGGAAAGGAGCGGGAGCAGGACGATGACTATGAAAATCATCGCAAACGCAATGTCCACTGTGAAAATTATAGATCAAATTACCAACATGATAGAGCAAATGACCTATGTTCTTTCTGTAAAAAGAAGGGGCACTGGAGAAGGGATTGTCCAGACTTGAAGAGGAGGAGTGAATTTCCACCCCCTCCTGCAGCCTCCAAACTGACTGTAAACCAGAATGCATGAAGGGGACTGGAGAATTCTACCCCAGCAGAACCTCTGGTTATAGCTAAGCTGGGGGGAGAAGATGTGGAATTTTTAGTTGATACAGGTGCTGCATATTCCGTGTTAAACACCTTAGAAGGGAAACTGAGTCACGATACTGTGACTGTGGTTGGTGCCACAGTGTAAGTGAAACCAGGTCTTTCTTCAAACCTGTGAAATTTACATTAGGAAAACACTGGGTAACTCATCAATTCCTCTATATGCCAAATTCCCCCATGCCTTTATTGGGTAGAGATTTATTAGAGAAACTGGAAGCTGAAATTAAATTCTGCAAGGGAGGGGGAATAAAAGTTATTATCCCTGACACTAAATATATTGAGGCAGCTGCCTTCTTCATACAGGACAACCACGGAGAGATCCCCACAGAGGTTGAGAATGCTGTCATTCTTTAGTGTGGGCTAGCGAATATCCTGGGAAGTCCAAACCAGCAGAACCCATAAGCATCACGCTCAAGCCAGGAGCAACACTGGTAAGACAAAAACAATACCCCTTGAAGCTAGAAAGTTGTCAAGGTTTAGCACCCCTAATTGAAAAGTTTCTTAAATTTGACCTATTGGTAGAATGTGAGTCCAAATATAACACCCCCATCCTTCCAGTAAAGAAGGCTGATGGTAAGAGCTATCAATTGGTCCAAGATCTGAGGGCAATCAACAGAATAACTGAGGATATATACCCTGTAGTAGCAAACCCCTATACCTTGTTAACCACATTAACAGAGGAATTAGAGTTTTTTACTGTACTTGATCTAAAGGATGCCTTTTTCTGCATTCCCGTGCACAAGGACAGCCAAGAATTTTTTGCTTTTGAATGGGAAAATCCTGAGACAGGGAGAAGAACCCAACTAACCTGGATGGTCCTACGGCAACTGGCAAAAGAACTGGAGGACTGGAGAAGGTAGCAACCAGAAGGAGTTATCCTTCAGTATGTAGAGGACATACTAATTGCTACCAAAAGTCGGGACCAGTGCATCGAACTCACTGTAAGTCTTTTAAACTTTTTGGGACTAAGTGGGTATAGGGTCTCGAAAGAGAAAGCACAAATTGCAAAGGAAATAGTCATTTACCTGGGGCTTGAAATCTATTGTGGACATTGACGACTCAGTAGAGATCGGAAAGAAGCCATCCGCTGTCTCCCAGAGCCCCACATCGTGTGAGAAATGCAGGCTTTCCTAGTAATGGTGGGATGGTGTCGCCTGTGGATAGCTGACTATGGGTTATTAGTCAAACCCCTGTATGAAGCCCTGAAAGTGGCCAAGGAAGGAGTTGTGACATGGACAGATGAGATCAGAGCTGCATTTAAACAACTGAAACAGTCCTTAATGTCAGCTCCAGCACTGGGACTACCAGACCTAACGAAGCCTTTTGAACTGTTTACATATGAGCAACTAAATGTTACCCTGGGGATACCGTCACAAACCCTGGGAAACCAGCGAAGGGTTGTGGCCTACTTCTCCAAACAGCTAGACAATGCCAGCCAAGGATGGCCGGGGTGTTTGAGGGTTGTGGCAGCGACTGTTATCTTGATCCAAGAGACCCGGAAACTCACCCTGGGACAGTGCATTGTCATGTATGTACCCCATGCAGTCCAAGCTGTGCTTGAGCAAAAGGCGGGCCATTGGCTGTCCCCTAGCAGAATGCTTAAGTACCAAGCTGTGTTGTTGGAACAGGATGATGTTACCCTGAAAACAACATCTGTTGTAAATCCTGCTATGTTTCTGTCCTCAACATTGACTGACAGTATGCCTGAGCGTGACTGTTTGCAGACCACAGAGGAGACCTATTCCAGTAGACCAGACCTGAAAGATGTGCCTCTGGAAAACCCAGACTGGGAACTGTACACGGTTGGAAGCAGCTTCATGCGGGATGGAAAACGGATGACAGGGTATGCTGTGACAACCAAAGATGAGGTAATCGAGGCGAAGGCCTCGCCAACTGATGTGTCATCCCAAAAAGCAGAACTGACTGCACTGACAAGAGCTCTAGAGCTGAGCGAAGGTAAGAAAGTGAATATCTGGACAGATTCTAAGTATGGTCCATACCCATGGAGCCATCTAGAAAGAGAGAGGGCTATTAACTGCCCACATGCAGACCAAATCCATGCACTCCTTCAAAGTATCTGGAAACCAGAAAAGGTATCTATTATGCACTGCAGAACTCATCAGAAGGGGAAAACAATTCCCAAATTGGGAAATCATTTTGTTGACCAGACTGCAAAAGGGGCTGCAGGAAAAGGCATTCTAGCAGTAATACCACAGAAAGAAATAGATTTGACAGGGTACACCCGGAAATATGATGAGAAAGACCACCAATTAATTAAATCCCTTAAAGCTGAAATCAAAGAAAGTGGGTGGGCTGTTACACCAACAGGACAGGTTGTGGTCACACCCCCACTCCTAAGGAAAATAGCTCTGCGAGAACATGAGGTTACCCACTGGGGAATAGAGAACCTTCTAAAACACCTAAAGAAAGTAGTGATAGGGACAGGTATGACTGAAGTCATGCAATCCATAGTAAGTGTGAAATCTGCAAGCAGAACAACCCTGATACAACCAAGAGGGTGGTGCTAGGAGTGACAAAGGCTGGGAACCTTCCCAGAGATTATTGGCAAATAGATTTTGCTGAGTTACCACCAAGGGAGGAGTACAAATACATACTAGTGCTGGTTGACACTTTCAGTGGATGGTCTTGTCATGGTTTGATTAGTTCTGGGAAACCTTTCCAGGAATTTTTCCCCTTCCCCTGCTTCAGGGCTTTCAGGTAAGCACTTAACGACACAAAAGACCTAGCTCCTTCACTAATGGCTGAGAGATTAGTCACCTAGAAAACGGGGCAAACAAAAAGGTTAATGTTTACCTTTTTTCCCATCTCCTGGGCAACGGGGGAGGAGGAGTTGTTTTTTTTTTTTTGGTGGTTGGGCTGGGAGACTACAGCACACATCAGAGGGGAAGCTTGCTGCTCTCTCTCTCTCTCTCTACCTTGAGTCGTTGCTAGTTGCAGCTTTTGCCTGAAGAGAATTCTGACCAGCTGAAGATCGTGAGTTCCTCCATTGGGAGAACTTTCTGTTTCGTTGCTGTTTTCTCTTTCCCCCCCTCTCCCTCTCCCCTTTCCCGGTGTGTGGGAAGGAAAGGGGAACCGAGTTTTTTTTTTTCGGTTTGTTCTCTGACACACCCTGGAGGGTGTTGTTCCCCCCTTCCCGCCCCACGTGGCGGCAACTAGAGATCCCACCTGTTGGCAGGCACAGGACATTACAAGTTCTGCACCTCATGTGATCCCACAGCGCCACCTGGTGACTGCTATAGGACACTACAAGTTCTGCATCTCCAGTGACCCAACGGCACCCCCTATTGACTGTGGTTGGAATTGCACTAAAGGGTGCAAAAATTGAACTACTTACTTTTTCTTTTGCATGTTTATTGGTTTGTTTTTGAAGGGGATTATTTGTGGGTATAGGAGTATTGTTTGGTTGTTTTATTTGGGTTTTTTTTTTGTGTTTCTGTTAATACACACATACCTTTTAATAATAATAATGGCCAGTCTTCGCGAGCGAAGATCCGGGGAAGGTCTTTCCACCTTCCAGCCTGCGCATTGGATTTTTTAGGTGAGACACAGTGTGCGCGGAACTGAGCCCACCCTTTAATCCTAAGGTTCATCTGCCGGGGCCAAGCGAGCTTGGACGGTGGCAGCGAGGTCCTCAGGACGTAGGTGGGTTGCCTTTAAGGGCTAATGAGCTCCACCTGCCCGGGTACCTTTTAATAAAGGGCTGTTATTTTTCCTTTTCCATAATTTGGTTTTTTCCTTCAATTGGAGCCTCTTAATTTTGGATTTATAATTGCTTAGAGAGAGAAGTTTGGGTCTTTTTCTCCTAACTCATCCTCAGCCAAAAATACCCTTGTCTCATTTAAACTGGGACAGGCCTGAAGCTTACCCGTGTCATACTAACACAGTAAGAGAGGTGGTAAAAACTTAGCTTAATCACATAATTCCAAGGTTTTGAGTTCCTCTGGGAATTTCATCAGACAGAGGGACACATTTCATTGCAGTGATAGTGAAGGAGGTGTGCCGTGTCCTAGGAATTGTTTGGGACCTCCACACTCCCTATAGACCTCAGGCAAGTGGCAAAGTCGAACGCATGAATGGCACTCTTAAAATGCAAATTGGTAAAATTTTTCAGGAAACATCCATGTCATGGGTTCAGGCTTTGCCTCTAGCTCTGCTGAGGATTTGCATCCATCCAAGGCGGAGAGATAACATAAGTCCATATGAAATATTGTATGGAAGACCACACCAGGCTCCGCACATTCCAGGGGACATTCACATGAGAGGGAAAGTTGATTTACAAAAGTATTTAATTATTTTAGGCTCTACTTTACAGAAACTCCAAAAATTCGTCAAGCTTTCCAGGCCCATAGGATTGGACACCCCTGCTCATCAATTCCAACCAGGAGACTGGATCTACATCAAATGGTGGGACAGTGACCCGCTGCGAGCCAAGTGGAGAGGGCCATTCCAAGTCCTGCTGACTTCCCTCACTGCCGTCAAAGTTGTTGGCAAAGGACCCTGGTTTCATTACTCCAGAGTTAAGAAAGCTTCAATTCCTGGAACAATCAGTAAAGCAGG
The DNA here is from genome assembly GCF_022539395.1 of Myiozetetes cayanensis. Classification (NCBI taxonomy): domain Eukaryota; kingdom Metazoa; phylum Chordata; class Aves; order Passeriformes; family Tyrannidae; genus Myiozetetes; species Myiozetetes cayanensis. The sequence goes on from NW_026087987.1 coordinate 11,719, forward strand.
ATCTGACTCAGACGAAGAAGATGTGGCATAGACTGTTTCTACTGTACATGTTATCTGTACAACCGGTAACTATGAATCGAGTTTGGGATCCAAACTTGCATGTGGTCATAGTCCAAAATGTATCTACAATCCTCTGCAGAGTTGACTGCTGGATTTGTATCCAAATGCCAGCAATCAACAGTAAAGATGGCAACTGGTTCCTTATTGGCATTTTAATAAACGAAGCAAACTTTGGAAAGTCTATGTTAGAAGTCCCAGGGACCTGGAAGCCGATTACTGAGGCCTACTATCCAGTAACCCTGAGTCATGTAATGCCTGATCAGGAAAATTATACTGTCCCCTGCATGGTTGTGAATGATACAGGAAAAATCATTCTCCCTCTCTACTGTGATAAAGACAAATGTAAAGAAGAGATAAACCCAGAAGTTGTAATAAAGTTGACACAGGTCCCCTTGAGATTAATTCCTCCCCATGGTTCAGGGTGGTACTGGATCTGTGGAAAGGAGGCTTGGAAAGTTTTGCCCCTTGATAAAGATCTGACCTGTGCCCTGGGGACTGTAATCCCAAACATAAGAATCTTTGACCAAATTGATGAACAAGAGAAATGGGGAAGAACTTCTTATCCAAAAAGAATAAAAAGGACAAACAATCCCCTTGTTGAGCGTCCCATGCTCTTTCACAGTATAGTCAGAGCCATGATCCCATCTCTAGGTGTGAGTGAATTGGAAAAGGCAATTGTTAACATCTCAGCTGTTATTGAAAATATTCAAGATCAGGTTTCAGATGCAATTTCATCTTTACAAGAGGAGGTTCATAGTCTGTCTCGTGTAGTACTACAAAACAGACTGGCTCTTAACATCTTGCTAGCCTCTCAGGGAGGCATGTGTAAAGTCATTAACACCAGTTGCTGTTCTTACATAGACCAAACTGGAAGAATTAATAACGATTTGACTGCAATTCGGAACCAAACCAAAATTCTACATCAGGTATCTCTGGACAATGCCTCACTGGGTTTGGGAGACATTCTCCACAAACTTACTTCATGGTTACCGAACTGGACTTGGATAAAACATCTGTTTCTATTGGTAATGTACATAATCAGTGTTTGTATAATAGCTCATTGCATGAACCAATGTTGTAGATGTTGGTCATCTCATTTGAAAAGGATTAGATGTAAGTAGTAGAGATTGGACAAAATCTTTGAGTTTTGTCCAGTCTCTAAAGGGGGGACTGATACCTTGGAGTTTTGATTTTTTTAATTTTTGTAGATTTTAGTAGTAGTTATGCAGTAAATGTAGATGTTGTTGTATACGAGGACGACGATAAAAATAAGAAATGGTTACTTCATGACGATGGCCTAAATTCAGCTTTTTGTTGCTTCATCTAGTATATCTTGTTCTCACACCACTCACACTCTGCTTGTAGAATCTTACATACCAAAACTATTCTTAGCTCTATTATCTATATATTAATACCAACCTTGTTGCCTAAATGACTGTGGGGAAAAAAAGACTCCAAACCAAATTAGGTAAGAGATAAGATAAGGATACAAAAGTTTTAATGAACCCCCAGGCTTTCTGGAACACCCTCAGCCCGCACGTGCTCCCGAAATACAGATGTCCACAGTTTTTATAATGATTTCCACCCAATCCCCGTCCTGTTACCACCCAGCTTCTACCCCGCCACACCTCTTGGAAATTGGGTCTGGGGGCGTTTTGGGTCCCCCTCTTCTTCATCTTCATCTTCCTCAGAGCACGTAATGTCCTTGGAGACCTTCCAGAATTCTAGACCTGAAGGTTGTTTGGTCTACGGTTGTATCTTGTTCCGTAGGGTTAGAGTGTTCTTCTACAATTCTATATTGAAAAAGAGACTAAACAGGCTGTGGAATTTAGGGAATTGATATGGGAATGTGTAACAGGGGTTTGAGTTGGTGTGTTAAGGGTAAAGGGATAATATACTGCTACTCTAAAATCTACATTTACTACATAACTACTTCTAAGATCTACAAAAATTAAAAAAATCAAAACATCAAAACTCCAAGGTATCAACCTTCAGTTATGATTGGATGTTCTCCTCTTATTTACATTTTTTTCTTGCTGCTAGTCTCCATGGCCTTGCTGCATCCTCCAACAATTCCCCCTTTTTTTTATTTGTGCCACAAAAATTACCTGGGTCGTCCTTTGCAGGACCCTTTGCAAACACGACATCAAACATGGCAACATCAGTAGCACAACTACAACAACAAGGAACACAAGCAACCTTGTTCTGCCTATAGACAAAAGTCATTTTGATAGTTCCCATCTACTAACAGACTATTTAGCCAGTCTTGACCAGCATCAACTTGCAACTCTGATTTTTCGAAGACTAGCATGCACCAACGTACCATAATCAAATTTATATAACACATCCTCTTAAAATCTTGACACTCATAAAGTATTTTAAGTTCACACACATAGATATCTACACAGCTTTTGTCACTCATACAGCTTTTTTCCCAGTCATTCAAAAGGGTGGCCACCTCAATCATCCTTCATTCACACATAGTTAGAATTTTTATTACATTTTTGCATTTCAACCACACATCTCAGATCCCAAGTATTACTGACTGTGTGCTTCTCAGTTTACCATCTCCACTGGTCATGTTCAGCAATTCCACCTGTCCTGAAGAGGAATCAATACAAGGAATATAAAACTTAACATTTTATCCATTTTTGATCCAGTACCTGTTTATGTGCATGCATATTCTCCTCCCCCCCTTTTTTTGTATTGAAAATATGTTTGGTGTGTAAAATGTTCTCTTGACAATAATGCCAGGAGGGGGAAAAGAAAAGAAGGAAGGTGTAATTTGCAATTACAAAATCACAGTAACCAAGTAACCAGGACCAATTACAGATCTCCTAAACTTTTAACTTTTCCTTAGCAAGTTCCACTTCTTCGTCAACTGTGACAAATTCAGCGAACAGGACTACCAGTTACGCTCTTCAAAACTCCCCTTTTTTTTTTTTTTTTTTTGCCTTCTACTTTAGCAGCTGCAGTTTCGGCAGTTTTGTCACACTGCTGAGAAAACTGTGTCGGCAACACCACAACTACCGAGCCCTGCAGCTTTGGGTCCTCCAGGACCCTCCTCAATGCAGACGGCGGGGTCCGATCCTGTCAGGCAGCAGCGTACCCCACTCCGGCTCTGCTCGCCTGTGGTGCCTCCGGTCTGCTTTTACTACGGCTGTAAAACCGCTCCGGTCTGCGCTGGTTCTCCACGCCATTGCTGTCTACATGCCCTCCGGATGTTGGTATCTTCGATGTCTGGAATGCAGTTAGCTCCTGTCCATCTGCCTCTTCCAGTTGTTTCCACTGTTAACAAAAAGCTTACAAACCGTTCCCATTAATAGTTCAGTAGCAGAAACAGTTGAGAGAAGTCAGGTAATTTTGCAGAGGTACTGCATGGGAAAAAGTGACAGGCTCTGCCTCAGGACCTTAACTGGTCCAACCACCATTCCAATGTGGGTCTCGAACCTATGACCCTGGGATTGAGAGTCCCATCCTCTACTGACTGAACTAGCCAGGTTCCCTTCAAACTAATCAGGCTCCCTTCAACTCTTACAGTAGCAGTAAAAGTCCTAGGGAGTTCCTGCATTTGAAAGGTTTCAGACACCACTCTCACACAAGTTTTTGTTTTTCAATCTTATAGCAGCAATGTTTAACTCCGTGTCCTCCATCTGTGAGTGACTGTTGTGATGAACTGTAACTTGCAAAGCAAACATATTTTTGCCTCTTGTTGAATTTCATTAACATTGTTAAAAGTTCAAAGAATGTTGTGGATGGGTTTTATGGAATTCTACAGTGAATAGTTGCCATAGCGACTGTGTTTACATTGGTATAGTGTTGTTTACTGCCTTCCTTTGTAGTGCGGCGCAGCGCAGGGGGGAAGGGAGGGATGCTCTGGTGCTCTGGCTTCCCGTGTCTTCTCAGTAGCCCTCCAGCCTGCCTTGCATCTCTGTCTCGTCTTGTCTTCAGCACACATGGGGGGGACAGTTTCAATCGTGATGTGAGGTGACCCTGGCCCCGGCCCCGGCTCCAGCTCGACAGAGCCACCCCGCCCCCCCCCCCCAGTCCTTGTCACTTAGCAGTGCTGCTTTGCTCTGTCGTTTAGCACTACCACTTTGCAGTGCCCCCCCCGCCCTGTGCCACTGCAAACCCCGCTCAGAACCACCGTGTCTTTGAACTTCTCATCGTGAGTGACCATCATCATTGTCACGTTGTCAAAACAGTGCATTTGAAGTGTCAACTATGCGTTTCCATCCCGACTCTAACTGGTCCCATTACACCCCCAAAGTTCCTGGTGGTTCACCTGCCTCAGGTGTCAAGAAAACTCAGGTCCGGACCCTTTTTCACAGCACCCCACTGCTCTCTGCTTCACCGGGCTTCGTCCTCACCGCACCTCGACCTGCGGTTTAATTCCTCTCAGGGAATTATCTCCTATTGCTCGACGGGGATCAAGTCCACTTTGACTCCAGATCAGAGTGGGAGTCTCGTCGGTATTAGTCGTGATCCCTCCTGTCTCGTAACACTCGGGGTCACCAGTTGTTGTTGTATACGAGGACGACCATAAAAATAAAAACTGGGCACTTCATGATGATGGTCTAAATTCAGCTTTTTATTACTTCACCTAGTATATTACATCTTGTTCTCACATAGCTGCACTCACATTCTGATTGTAGAATCTTACATACCAAAACTATTCTTAGCTCTATTATCTATATATTATTACCAACCTTCACTTATGATTGGATGTTCACTTCTTATTTACATTTTTTTTCTTGCTGCTAGTCTCCACGACCTTGCTGCATCCTCCAACATGTAGATTTTAGAGTAGCAATGCATTATCCCTTTACTCTTTACCACACCAATCACACATAGCAAACCCTGTTACCCATTCCCATATCAATTCCCCTAAATTCCATTAATTTATTTAGTCTCTTTTTCAAGGTAGAATTGTAGAGAACACCCTAAAATCTGAGCAAGAAGATATAGCCATAGATGCAACAACCTTCAGGCCTAGGACTCTGGAAGGTCTCCAAGAACAGTATGTGCTCTGAGGAAGATGAAGATGAGGAAGAGGGGGTCCCAAAACACCCCCAGACCCAATTCTCGAGAGGCATGGCAGGGGCAGAACCTGGACAGTGGCTGGACGGGGATGGGGTGAAAATCATTATAAAAACTGAAAACACCTATATTCAAGAGCACGCGTTGGGGGTATTCCGGAAAGCCTGGGGGGCTCATTAAAGCCTTTGTACCTTATCTTATCTCCTACTTAATTTTACTTGGAGTCTTTTTTCCCCCACAACCATTTAGGCAACAATGCTATAATCACTTATCGCTCTGCAACATGTTCTAAAGTTATATATGGGGAATGGTTGTAATTCAGAAGAGGTAAATAGTATCTTACCAGTACACCAAAACCCTAGGATTAAGATTTGTCCTTTCTGCTATTGTTCGTTATATGTGAGAGTTTTGTGTAATAATTGTGGAAAATATATTTTAGGACCAAGAGGAACACAAGAGATAGTGTTAGAATGAACCTTAACCTTCTATTGTATTCGTTGTGGGGTTAACCAAGATCTAGCAGAAGCTAAGTGGGTAAGATTTCTTTGCCACCTTACCCATAGACAAGTTGACGTTTCTGTAAATGATACATGTTGTAGTTCACAGTGCAGTAACATAGACCGACCAATTGGCAGAGAGTCTGTATTTCACAGTCCACAGTGACATCTCGCTACCTTATTCGGTGACGCAAGTTATCCAGTAAAGTCATAAGGTAGGAAACTCTCTAATCAGGTGTGTGTGGATATGTACTGAGAGCACGTGAGATGCGGTCTAACCACGAAGCTAGTGCCGAGTCTCACTCTGCTTTTCCGTGTTCCCTGCAAGGAAACCGTCCAGAAACGGGCAAAGCAATTGGATAGTGAACGCATGAAGTGCTGGTGTAAAATAAGAAATACTTTAAGATGGTGGAATAGATTAAGGAAAGTATTGAAACTTGAAATAGAATTTGACCCTATACCAGAAACCACCCACCTAGACGATATCGGTGGGAGTCTGTCTCGGTTAGATCTAGAACAAAGTGCCCAAAGATGAGAGTTACTTGTTATAATAGTAGATCACCTACGTGGGTTTGCCACACAATTAGTTCAAAACAGAGACGAGTTGGGATACGACCAGTAATCCAGAATATTTGTTACTGGTCTAGGAACATGATCCCTTTGGTCTGTTGGTACATTACTGACGCTCGGGTGGTTGGACCGTCTGGTCAGGGTCTTGCCCTGGGAGATTAATATCAGTACATAGTGAGATACCTTTAAGTGCCAGTAAATTCCTGTAATAATGGGAAACCAACAAAGTAAAGAAATAAATTCAAAAACTCCCTTGGATTGTGTTTTACAACACTGGAAAGATTTGGGAGGAATCCCAGGTGGAAACATGAGTAAAAAGACACTTTTAAAGTACTGTCAACAGTGGTGACTGCTGTATACATTAGATGAGGGTGAGAAATGGTCACTAGAAGGGAGTCTCAATTATAGTACACTTCTACAGCTTATGCTATTCCTTCGGAGGCTCCAGAAGTGGGATGATGTATTGTGACATGTTCTTCACCCTGAGGAGCAAACCTGAATGGCAGAAAGACTGTGGAATAAATGTTCCACCCGAAGATCCCTTTGTTCTAACGTTAGAAAGAAATGGGAGAAACCTCAAACCTAGGGAACACTGTTGCGATGCTTGTAACATTGAACAGCGATGCCTTAAGCTAAAAGAAAAAGACAGTGAGGAAGGAAATGTAATAAGCCTCCAAGAATACCCCACACCAGGGTATGGGGTGCCACTGCAGAAATTAAAAGATAGATGCGACGGTTGAGGGTGGATAGGGAGGGGAACTCCAGGCTAGAGGCTTTCCTTTTACCTCTAGCTCTGGAGAGGAGCGGTGCTCCCTCCCCCTCCCCCCACCACGAGGTGTCCCATGGCCTCAGCAGAGACCACAGGACACGGCAGCAGGGAGAGGAGGCAGACAGTGTTTATTGTTCTGGGTAACGACTTAAATACTTCTTGGGGGGATTACAAAGTGACCACTGGGAGTCCAGGAGGTCTCACAAACAACCAATGACAATAAGGGGTTAACAACCAATAGATGAGCTCTCAGTTATCTCTTAAACATTCCAAAGGTACAGGTAAGAGTGAGGAACCTTGGGAAGAAGGGTTTACACGAAGAATTACAAAGCCATTTTGAAAGCATGTTCACTTTAAACAACATTAAAACTTCTGCATCCTTTTATATACCAAAAGTCTACTGCAACAGACAGAGAATGTAGCATCCTGTTGGAATGGTAAGAAGAAGAAAAATAGAGTAGTCCACCAGAATTGAGAAAGAATAGAACAGAGAATAGCATGTGAAAGTTGGGAAAGGAGGGAGAAGAAGGTACACCGCAGGAACTAGACAAGAAAGAGAAAGAAAAGGACAAAAAGAATAAGAATGAAATAGATACCAATAGCCTAGATGATGACCTGGAGGAAGGGACTAGCCATTCATACTACACCAGGGCTGCTGAACGGAAAATCAAGGGCAAGGAGGGAGGGAAAACAAAAGCTAAAACTAAAGGTAACCACACAATAACCCCTCTCCCACGAATAATGCTTATTGCAGGGGAGCAAGCATGGGTAAAAGTACCTTTCACAACCAGTGATTTAAATAGCTGGAGAGAAGTGAAATGCTTTAGGGAAGACCCATAAGGAGTGGTCAGGAGATTTAAATTAATTGCAAAAAATCAGGATATCGATTGGGAGGATATAGATGTAATGCTATCAGAACTTACAGAGACAGAAAAGGAACTTGTGCTAAAAACTGCGAGAACACATGTCGCCCTGCTGCCAGGAGATGTATTTCCGGCAGAAAATCCAGATTGGGATCCTAATAACCCAATCCAATATGAGTGGTTAATACAATACAGGAAATTAATTGTGCTGGGTTTACGAAATGCAATACCTAAGGCAATAAACTGGACAACCCTATATGACGTTAGGCAAGGATGAGACGAGACACCCTCAGAGTTTTTGGACAGACTTAGGGCTGCAATGAGACAGTATACACCCTTGGATCCTGCGTCAGAAGCAGGTAAACAACAACTGCTGGCATTATTTATGGGACAAAGTAACCCAGACATCAGAAAGAAACTGCAAAAACTCGAACATCCTGCAGACAAGGATTTAGAAATGTTGATGAATGAAACTTGGAAGGTGTATAATAACAGGGAAAAAGAGGAGAAAAAGAGAGAAGAAAAGAGGTTCACTAAGACTGTAGTAGTAACAATGGTAGCTCAAAACTCAAAGCCCCAAGGGATGAATGCTAGAGGGAGAGGTTGTGGCTACCCTGCACGGGGGAGGGGAGGTTTCCCCTCCCAACAAGCTAGAGTAGGACCAAACCAATGCTCCTATTGCTTGCAAGTGGGTCACTGAAAACGAGACTGCCCTAGTTTGAATGAAAAGTCAGAAAAGGTTGGCATTGCCCATCAAGGTAGTGACTGAGGGGGACCAGTGAGTCATTCCCTAGCAGACTCACTGGTTAAAATGGAGTTAGGGGAAGGTGAAAAGGAATTAGACTTTCTAATCGACACTGGAGTTACCTTTTCGGTTTTAAATCAGGAAATGGTACCAAAAAGCCACGAATTTGTACAAGTTGTGGGAGTGACAGGCCAACCCAAAAAGACTTTCTTTCTGAAACCCCTTAAGTATAAAATTGGAAAACAAATGGGAATTCATCAATTCTTATATTTACCCAATTCTCCAAAACTGCTATTAGGTAGAGATTTATTAGAGAATTTAGGAACTGTAATAAGATTCGACAAAGATAAACCTGTATTCCAGGTAGATGAAGAATAGTTGATAACTGCTTTAAGTTTATTTATCAGTTATGTAAAACCAGAACCTAACAACCACAAGACTGAATGAATCATAAGCGAAACATATCCATTGGTATGGGTCACAGATATATCTGGGACACCAAGACAAGCAGCCCCTATAACTATCGAATTTATACCAGGAGCAAAACCAGTAATCAGAAGACAGTACCCACTGAGGCTAGAAGATAGAAAGGGGATTCAACCGACAGTAGAAAAATTTCTAAAATTTGGATTATTAGTAGAATGTGAATCAGATTTCAACACACCGATTTTACCAGTTAGGAAACCAAATGGGACTTACAGACTAGTTCAAGATTTAAGAGCTATAAATGAGATCACAAAAACCCTGCACCCAATAGTAACCAACCCATGTACACTTCTGACTAAATTAAAGGACAGTCTAATCTGGTTTACAGTGCTAGATTTGAAAGATGCATTCTTCTGCCTTACCCTAGCCCCAGAAAGTCAGAAAATCTTTGCCTTTGAATGGGAATCTGCTAGCACAGGGAGAAAGACTCAGTTGACCTGGACAGTTTTACCTCAGGGTTATAAAAATAGTCCCATATTATTCAGAAATCAATTGGCCAAGGAATTAGAACAATGGGAATGACCAAAAGGAGATGGCACTCTTCTACAATATGTAGAAGATTTACTGATCGCAACCGAAACCAAAGAAGATTGCGTAGAATGGACAATTTCTCTGTTAAATTTCTTGGGTCTAAATGGATATCGAGTCTCCCAACAGAAAACACAGTTGGTGCAAGAAAAAGTGGTGTACCTGGGATACGAAATCTCTGGAGGACAACGATCCTTGGGAACAAGAAGAAAAGAAGTCATTTGCCAGATACCCAGACCAGAAACCGTAAGAGATCTACGAACCTTCCTAGGAATGACAGGTTGGTGCCGTTTGTGGATGTACCAGTATGGGATACTTGCCAAACCCCTCTATGATTTACTAAAAGAAACCAAAAACATTGTAGTTTGGAGTCCAGAGGCAGAAACAACCTTTAAAAGACTGAAACAAGAACTTATGAAGGCCCCAGCATTGGGCCTCCCTGATGCAACAAAACCATTTTGGCTGTTTTCTCATGAACTTCAAGGAATGGCCCTAGGAGTTTTAACACAACAGTTGGGATCATACAGAAGGACTGCAGTTTATTTCTCCAAACAAATGGACGAAGTAAGCAAAGGATGGTCCACTTGCCTGAAAACAGTAGCTGCAGTGATTATAAATATAGATAAGCTAGAAAACTCACATTGGGCCAGAAAATGACTGTGTTAGTATCCCATACTGTATCAGCAGTACTCGAACAAAAAGGTGGCCATTGGTTGTCACCTTCCCGATTTCTGAAGTACCAGGCGATTCTAGCCAAATCAGACGATGTAACCATTCAAGTAACTAACATTGTCAATCCAACCTCATTCTTAGAAGGAAGAATGTCAGCAGAACCGATCGAGCATGATTGTCTAGAAACTATCAAAACAGTGTACTCCAGCGGCCCGGACCTCAAGGAAGAACCATTCGAAGATGCAGACAACTGGTTCTCAGATGGCAGCAGTTTTGTGAAACAAGGAGTAAGGATGGTTGGCTATGCGGGTACCACAACAGAGCAAGTAATTGAATCAAACCCTTTACCTGCAGGAACCTCAACACAAAAAACAGAATTGATAGCTCTTACCCGAGCTCTCGAGTTGGCAGAAGGGAGGTGAAATAATATTTGGACAGACTCTAAATATGCCTTCTCTGTTGTACATGCCCACAGGGCAATCTGGAAAGAACGAGGCCTGTTGACTGCCCAAGGGAAAACTGTGAAGTAGGCACAAGAAATTCTACAATTGCTAGAAGCCATCCAGCTCCCAGCACAAGTGGTCATATAAATAAAATAAATTACAAGTGGTCATAATGCATTGTAATAATAATAATGACCCGTCTTCGTGAGCGAAGATCCGGGGAAGGTCTTCACACCTTCCAACCTGTGCATTGGATTTTTTAGGTGAGACACAGTGTGCGTGGAACCAAGTCCACCCTTTAATCCTAAGGTTTATCTGCCGGGGCCAAGAGAGTTTGGACGGTGGCAGTGAGGTCCTCAGGACGTAGATGGGTTACCTTACAGGGCTAACGAACTCCATCTGCCCTGGGAGTGTCCCTGACCAGGAATCGAACTCGGGCCTCGGCAGTGACAGCGCCGCGTCCTTAACCACTAGACCACCAGGGGCTCCCATAATGCATTGTAGAGGACACCTAAAAGGTAATACCGTCCCGGAAATAGGTAATAGACAAGTTGATGAAGAAGTTAAATTAGCTACTGCAAGAACTGAAGAGTTAACTGTAACGGTTCTTGTGCCAGGAGAGTTAGATACAAATTTTCAACCAGATTATCAGGAATCAGATCATAAGTGGATCCAAAGAAACAAAGGTAAATTATTAGACAATGGATGGGGTTAATTGTAAACAGGACAACTAATAATACCAGGAAAAATAATGTGGCAATTTGTGAAGGTAGAACATGAAAAGGCCCATTGGGGCTTAGATTCATTCTATCAATATTTAAAAGTTAGAATAACTGGGCCGAAACTGTACACCACAGTGAAACAGGTCACCTCCCAATGTGAGCGATGCCTGAAAAACAATCCAAATAGAGGAACCAAAATACATCAAGGGGCAATAAAGTGAGGAAAATTCCCGGGTGAAGCATGTCAAATTGATTTTTCTGAACTCCCAAGAAAAGGGGGGTACAGATACCTTTTGGTGTTAACAGATACATTTTCTGGATGACCTGAAGCATTCTCATGCAGAACCAACAAAGAGAGAGAGGTAATCAAGGTGCTGTTAAATGAAATCATACCACAATTTGGAGTGCCCAAGAGCATCTCCTCAGACAGGGGCTCACATTTTTGTGCAAAGGTTGTAAAAGCAATAAGTAAAGTGTTACAGATCAAATGGCAGTTACATACACCCTACAGACCACAAACCAGTGGGCAAGTGGAAAAAATTAATCATCTTATCAAACAACAAATTGACAAAATATGCCAAGAAACTAGTTTACAATGGTATCAAGCATTACCTATTGCTTTAATCAGAGTCAAACCCCGATCAAAAGAAAAGTTGAGCCCATTTGAAATTTTGGATGGTCGACCTTACGCCATGCAGATTGTAAATAGTGATGCTGTGGACCAAATAGGTAATCAATATGTATATGACTATGTTATAACTGTAGGAAAGTACTTTGATAAGAATGCTACAATAGTAATAGACCAACAACCCAAACAACCTGACTGTAAATTACATCTGTTTAACCCTGGTGACTGGGTGCACATTAAGAATCCTTTAGGAAAACCTCTGCAAGAGAAGTGGGAAGGACCTTTCCAGGTGTTGCTGACCACTTTCACAGCAGTCCGAGTAAAAGAGCAACCAGCCTGGATCCACTACTCCCGAGTCAAAAGAGCTCCAGAAGACGGTGAAGAAAACTCTTAAAGAAACCCGAACCATGGATCTAGGAACCACGTTGATTCTGCTGATTCTTGGACTCTTGATAAATATAACCACACCCCAAACTCCTACTTTGGAGTGGCCATGGTCAAGTGCACAAATTATAGAATCATTCCCTTGGGCAGGGATACATTCCTCAGGTGATCAAGGGCCTAAGCCGGGTTTAACCATTTACGTCCTGCTAAATAACAGATCGTATACACAACAGGACTGGAATAAAACCCAGAATTCATTAAATACCATATTAGGAAAATTGAACGAAGAAATACAGATAAGGTGCAAAGGTGTTAACACCTTAACACAAAAGACAAAACAGATCAAGCTAACAATAAGATCTATGACAAACCAATCACATTTAGTCAAATGAATAGTGCAAGTAACAGTATTTGGTTTAAAAGGAAGGGTCCAATTTCTTGTCAAAGGGACAATATAAAAGAAAATGAACAAAATGAAGCCCAGTGAGAGACAAAATTATTGCTAGATCAATCAGTATCGGTTCAGTGCACTTGGGCAAGTGAAAAAAGAGGTGCTTCCAAAATATTTATTATTGAACTTCAAACAAGTTCTACTACTAAAGCACCCATTGAAACAACTTCTGAACCATTTACTGAAGTGCTTACGACTCCCCTTCTGAACTGTGAAAGTACATATAGTTTAACCTTTATTGGGCCTCATATAATCAGAAAATCCAATGAACAAAAGTTATTGCTGGATCTCACATATTCACTAAAGAAAATTAAAGTAAACCTCCAAACAGACATAACACACCTGCAAAGGGATTGTCAACCTTTTGTGCAGTAAAACCTCAGGGACTGGAATGCGTGACTAGTAGCAAGATCACACCCTAAACGAGCACAAAGAGATATAACTGGATGGACTGGTATGGGACTGGACATATTAAACACAATAGATCAAGAAGTATTGATGAACAAACTGAGTACTGTTACCTCTAACCAAGGAGAACTTAAAGTCCCCCTGAGCTCATCCATGTTTACTCTAGCAGAAACCTAATCACTAGTAACTAAATTATGACTCTAATAGCAAATCACACAACTGAAGATTTCCTTAAAATTGCTAACTATACTAGTGATATCAGTAGAGAAGTTGCACTTGCCATCCAATACATCCAAACACATCAGAGGGTACAGTCAGTGGTTGCAGGAATGTTAAGAGAAGGAACATCAGGCACCCTACCTCAAGAAATAAAAGTAATAATAGCTAACTTCACTACCCAATTTGAAAAAGATCATCAGGCCTGGTGGCAACTAGTAAACTTTACTCATGACACATGCCACGAACAAGTTGAAGCTTATGTTCTTACTATTAGCGTTGCTAAAGAGAAAACCATCTTTCCCATTTTGTCACTGGGAACTATACATCAGAATGTTATAGTCAGACCCATAGGCCATAATGTTTGGGCAAGTTATGACAGTATCAAGAATAAATGGCAATCAGTTAGTACAGAAGCATGTATTCCTAGAGGACACTTAGGTTATATTTGTGAAAATGCAATTGTATAAAGTGAAGACTTATGTTTAGATGTTGAAAATAGTGTATGTACTTTTGAGCTGCTTCCTCATAATAAGGTTCAATCACAAGTTTACTATGTAGGAAATGGATGTGCATGTGTTAGAACTCTATGTACTAATCTTACTATTGATTACTGTCACGAAGTGGCAAATGGAACCAATTTTTGTGTGTGTAACTTCACTCAAATTACAGGCTGTGACTTTAGCTATACTGTCCCTATAACTACTAAACAATTGCTTGAAACTAATTATACTTTATATCATGATGTACCAAAACTGCAGATAGGCATGAATATTAATCTTTTCAAAGCAATACTCACACACCCTGACATAGAGAAACTAGTCCAAGTAGTTATCAAAACCATTCAGCGCATACTCTGGCAGGTACAACATGATTCAATAAGCATAAAAGAATGTCTTAATGGAAGTAGAGCAGGTCGGAGAACACCACTGGTGGGATATCTTCACGGGGTACTCCCCAATGGCAACACAGGTGTTCCACTACTTAGGAAAACAGAAGTCATTAGAATGCTAACATACATACATAAATAGACATAAGCGAGGACACTAGAGATAAAAACGAAGGGGACCAGTGTCGCGGTCAAGGCGGGATAGTGACACGGTTTCACGATACCAGCCCTTTATTACAACAGTGCAACTACTCTTATACAGTTCTAGGTAACACATGTACATGCACCATTGGTTTACCACTAACGTAACAACTCATGGTTGGACACACAACCACATTTCTGAACACAATAGGTCAGCATTCCTGACAGGAAACCCATTCTGTGTTACAGTCCTTACTGTCCATGGTTTACCCTCTACCAGGTGTAGAAGTTCCATCTTCAGTATTTCAGCTTACAGAGAGCCCAGAACCCACTGGTCTCCCCCACAGACCAGGGTCCAGAAATGCCTGCCAAACACACGTAAGAGTCAACAAAATCAAAGAAAGTTGAAAAGTTCAGAGTGATGAAGACTACAGAGTGTGACCCCCTTGACGATGAAGAAACAGGAACAACGCCCAAAACAGTACCCCAAAAAGAAGACTCCACCTAGATTCTGCCTACTATGAATATTATTATGAAATGTTGCAATATTATGAATATGCAAGTAAAATGATGTCATCTCTAACCAAAAATTGTATAAATAGTCACACTAATCACTGACTACTTTGGAACTCTTTGTTCGGCGAGAGTCGAGTGTTCCCCAATGTTGCTTGAATAAATACCTTGCTGCTTAAAGACTAAAAACTTGTCTCTGAGAAGTTTTCCCATGTCTGTTGGGGTGAAAATTTGGCCTCAACTCCCACTCATATATGTTTAACTGAAGTGGGTCCGAGTCCCTCCGATGTATTGGTTGGGGGATCGAGTACCACAGATAGATGTTCAAAGGGAGTGGGTTCACATCTCACCAATGTACGTTCTAAAGGGAGTGTGTTTGAGTCCCACTGATGTATTGGCTGTGAGTTGGAGTCCCACTGATGCATTGCTTGTGGGTTCGAGTCCTACCGATATATGTTCAAAGAGAGTGGGTTTGAGTCCCACCACGGTAAGTTCAAAGGGAGTAGGTAAAAGTCCCACTGATATATTTTCAAACAAAAGGAGTTCGAGGTCCACCGGTATATTTTCAAAATGAGTGGGTTTGAGTCCCACCGATGTATTGGTTATGGGTTTGAGTCCCACCGTTGCATTGGTTGTGTGCTGGACTTCCACTGATATATGTCCAAAGGAAGTGGGTTCGAGTCCCACCTATGCATTTGGTTGTGGGTTCGAGTCTAACCGATATATGTTCAAAGGAAGTGCATCTGAGTTCCAACTATGTATATTCAAAGGGACTGGGTTTGAGTCCCACCAATGTATTGGAAGTGAGTTCGAGTCCCACCGCTATTTATTTACAGGTAGTGGGTTCGAGTCTCACTGATGTATTGGTTGTGGGATCGAGTCCCACCGATATATGTTCATTGGTGGTGGGTTGGAGTCCCACCAATATATGTTCATTGGTGGTGGGTTCAAAACCCACTGATATATATACAGGAACAGGCTGTACCAGTGTGCCAAAAGGCAAGTCGGTGGGGTAGATGACCAACTTGGTTGAACAGGGAGATTCTGAAGGAAATCAGGGATAAAAAGAGAGTTTATAGACTATGAAAAATAGGACTGGGTACTCAGGATGAGTTTAGGAGCGTAACTAGGTCAAGCAGAAAGAAAATTAGAGACAAAAGTAGAATTTGAAGTCAATTTGGCTACTTCTGTTAAGGATAACAAAAAACACTTCTATAAATACATTGATAACAAAAGGAGGGTCAAGGAAAACCTCCATTCCTTGTTGGACTTAGGGGGGAACATAGTTAACAGGGATGAGGAGAAGGTTGAGGTACTTAACATCTACTTTGCCTCAGTTTTCACCAGTAGGACAGGTGACCTTCGGGACAAGCGGCCTCTGGAGCTGGTAGACAGGGACAGGAAGCCAAATAGCCCCCCTGTATTCCAGGAGGAAATAGACAGTGACTTACTGAGCCACCTGGATCCACACAAGTCCATGGGACCAGATGGGATCCATCCTAGGGTGATGAGGGAGCTGGCAGAAGAGCTTGCCAAGCCGCTCTCCATCATTTACCAACAGTCCTGGCTCTCTGGGGAGGTCCCAGACGATTGGAAGTTGGCGAATGTCACGTCGATCTAAAAAAAGGGTTACAAGTAGGACCCGGGAAACTACAGGTCTGTCAACCTGACCTCAGTGCCTGGCAAGGTTATGGAGCAGATCATCCTGAGTGCAATCACACAGCACCTACAGGATGGACAAGGGATCAGAACCAACCAGTATGGTTTTAGAAGGGGTAGGTTCTGTCTGACCAACCTGATCTCCTTTTATGACCAGGTGACCTACCTGGTGGATGAGGGAAAGGTTGTAGATGTAGTCTATCTGGACTTCAGCAAAGCCTTTGACACTGTCTCCCATAATATACTACTGAAAAAACTGGCAACCCACGGCTTGGACAGGGGCACTCTGTACTGGGTTAAGAACTGGCTAGAAGACCGGGCACAGAGAGTGCTGGTGAACAAGGTTGCATCCAGCTGGCGATCGGTCACCACTGGTGTCCCCCAGGGGTCAGTGTTGGGCCCAGTCCTGTTTAACATCTTTATCAGCGATTTAGATGAGGGGATTGAGTCCATCATCAGCAAATTTGCAGACGACACCAAGTTGGGAGGGAGTGTCAACCTACTGGAAGGCAGGAGGGTTCTGCAGAGGGACCTGGATAGGTCAGAGAGTTGGGTCGATTCCAACGGGATGAAGTTCAACAAGACCAAGTGCCAGGTCCTGCACTTTGACCACAACAACCCCATGCAGTGCTACAGGCTGGGCACAGAGTGGTTGGAGAGTAGTCAGGCGGAAAGGTATCTGGGGGTGCTGATTGATAGGAAGCTGAACATGAGCCAGCAGTGTGCCCAAGTGACCAAGAAGGTCAATGGCATCCTGGCCTGCATCAAGAACAGTGTGGTCAGCAGGAGCAGGGAAGTGATCCTTCCCCTGTACTCAGCGCTGGTGAGGCTACCACTTGAGTACTGTGTTCAGTTCTGGGTCCCTCAGTTCAGGAAAGACATTGAGGTGCTGGAGTAGGTCCAGAGAAGAGCAACCAGGCTGGTGAAGGGACTTGAGCACAAGTCCTATGAGGAGAGGCTGAGGGAGCTGGGGTTGTTTAATCTGGAGAAGAGAAGGTTCAGGGGTGACCTCATCAATCTCTATAACTACCTGAAAGGAGGTTGTAGTCAGGTGGGGGTCGGTTTCTTCTCCCAGGCAATCAGCAATAGGACAAGAGGGCATGGGTTTAAACTCTCCAGGGGAGGTTTAGGTTGGATATTAGAAAGAAGTTCTTTACAGAGAGAGTGATCAGGCATTGGAATGATCTGCCCAGAGAGGTGGTGGATTCACCGTCCCTGGAGGTATTTAAGATGAGGTTGGATATGGCACTGAGTGTCATGATCTAGTAATCACAGTGGGGTTGGAACAAGGGTTGGACTTGTTGATCTTGGAGGTCTCTTCCAACCCAGTTAATTCTATGATTCTATGATTCTATTCTATGTTCAAAGGGAGAGGGTTCAAGTCCAATTGATGTATTGGCTGCGGGTTCGAGTCCAACTGATATACGTTCAAAAAGAGTGGGTTCGAGTCCCACTGATATATGTCCAAAGGGAGTGGATTCGAGTCCCACCGGTGTATTGCTCTTGGATTCGAGTCTAACCGATATATGTTCAAAGGGAAGGCATCTGAGTTCCAGTGATGTATATTCAAAGGAAGTGGAATCGAGTCCCACTGATGTATTGCATGTCGGTTCAAAACCCACTGATATATGTTCAAAGGGAGTGGGTTCGAGTCTCACCTATTTATTAGTAGTGGGTTCGAGTCCCACCGATGAATTGTTGTGGGTTTGAGCCCCACCGATATATTTTCAAAAGAAGTGGGTTGGAGTCCCACCAACGTTTGCTCAAAAGGAGAGGGTTCGAGTCCTGCCGATGTATTGGTTTTGGGTTTGAGTCGCATTGCTATATGTTCAAATGGAGTGGGTTGGAGTTCCACCGATGAATTTTTTTGGACTTCGAGTGCCATTGATATATGTTTATTGGTTGTGGGTTCGAGTCCCACCTATATATGTTTAAAGGGAGTGGTTTCGAGTCCCACTGATGCATTGGCACTGGGATCGAGTCCCAACGATATATGTTCAAAGGGAGTGGGTTCGACTTCCATTGATGTATCTGTTTTGGGGTCGAGTCCCACCAATATGTGTTAAAAGTTAGTAGGTTCAAGTCCCACCAATGTATTATTTTAAATTAGAGTCCGACCATTTTTTGTTTAGAGGGAGTGGGTTCAAGTCCCACCGATGTAATCGTTGTGGGTAATAGTCCCACCGATGAATTGGTTGTGGGTTTGAGTTCCACTGATATATTTTCAAAAGCAGTGGTTTCATGTCCCACCAATGTATTGATATATAACTGATATATGTGCAAAGGGAGGGCGTCTGAGTTCCAGCGATGTATATTTAAAGGGAGTGAGTTTGAGTCCTACTGATGTATTGCATGTAGGTTCAAAATCCATCAATATATTTTCACCGACATATTGGTAGTGGGTTCGAGTTTCATCGATATATGTTTAAAGGGAGTGGGTTCCAGTCCCACCAATATATGCTAAAAGAGTGTGGGTTCGTTTTCTGCCGATGGTTGTGGGTTCGACTCGCACCAATGCCTTGATTTTTGGTTTGAGTCCCACTGATGGATTGGTTGGGGGTTAGAGGCCCACTGATATATGTTCAAAGGGAGTGGGTTCCAGTCCCACCAATGGATGGGTTGTGTGTTCATTGACTGTGGGTTTGAGTCCCACCGATAAATGTTCAAAGGGAGTGCGTCTGAGTTACACTGATATATGTTCAAAAGGAGTGCGTTCGAGTCCCACCACTGTATTGCTATTGGGTTTATGTCCCACAGATATATGTTAAAAGGGAGTGGGTTCCAGTCCCACTGATGTATTGGTTGTGGGATCGAGTCCCACCGATATATGTTCAAAGGGAGTCGGTTCGAGTCCCACCAATGTATTGGTTGTGAGTTTGAGTCCCACTGATATATGTTCAAAGGATGTGAGTTTGAGTACCATTGATGTATTGGTTGTGGGATGGAGTTCCACCCATATAGGTTCAAAAGGAGTGGGTTTGAGTCCAACCGATATATTGGTGTTGGGTTAGAGTCCAACCGATATATCTTCACAAGGAGTGGGTTCAAGTCTCACCAATGTATAGGTTGTGTGTTCGAGTCCCACCGATATATGTTCATTGGTTGCGGGTTCAAGTCTCACTGATATATTGGTTTTGGGTTCGAGTCCCACCAAGATGTCATCTATGGGAATGGGTTCAGGTCCCTCTGCTGTCTTGGTGGTGTTTTGAAGTCCCACCAATATTTGTTCAGAGGGCATGGGTTTGAGTCTCATCAATTTATTGCATGGGGGTTCGAGTCCTACTGATATGTTTTATAAAGTTAGTATGTTCGGGTTGCACTGATGTATTGGTTGTGGGTTCTAGTTTCTCCAATGTATGTTCAAAGGGAGTAGGTTCGAGTCCAACTGAAGTATTTGTCTTGGGTTCAACTCCTACCGATATATGTTCAAAGGGAGTGGGTTCGAGTCCCACAAATGTATTCATTGTAGGTTCGAGTCCCACCGATGCATTGGTTGTGGGTTTGAGCCCAGTCGTTATATCTTCAAAGGGATTGGGTTTGAGTCCCATTGATGGATTGGTTGTGGGTTTGAGTTTCACGGATATATGTCCAAAGGGAGTGAGTTCAAGTCCCACTGATATATTGGTCTTGAGTTCGATTCCCACTGATATATATTCAAAAGGAGTGGGTTTGAGTTCCACCGCTATATGTGCAAAGGGAGTGGGTTCGAGTCCCACCAATGTATTTGTTGTGGGTTCAAGTCCCACCAATAAATGTTCAAAGGGAATGGGTTTGAATCCCAAAGTTGTATTAGTTGTGTGTTCCAGTCCAAGCAATTTATGTTCAATGGAAGTGGGTTTGAGTCCCACCGATGGACTGCTTTTCTGTTTGAGTCCCATTGATAAAAGATCAAAGGGAGTGGGTTTGAGTCCCAGTGATGTATTGGTTGTTGTGTCGATTTAAATTTATATATGTTCAAAGGGAGTGGGTTCGAGTCTCAACAATGTACTTGTTGTCGGTTCCAGTCCCACCGATATATGTTCAAAAGGAGTGGGTTCGAGTCCCACCGATACTTGTTAAATAGAGTGGGATTGAGTACCACTGACATATGTTCAAAAGGAGTGGGTTCGAGTCCGACTGATGTAATGGTGATGGGTTTGATTCCCACCGATTAATTGATTGTGTGGTCCAGTTTCCCTGATATATGTTAAAAACTGATTGTGTTCGAGTCCAACCAATGTATGTTCAATGGCAGTGGGTTTCAATCCCACCAATACATGCTCTAAAGGGAGTTGGTTCGTGTCCCACCAATATATGTTCAAGGGGAATGGGTTCGAGTCCCATTCATGTCCTGGTTTTGAGTTCGAGTACCAACAATATATGTTCTGAGCGAGTGGGTTACAGTCCAACTGATGTATTGGTTATGGGTTCGACTCCCACCGATATATGTTCAAAAGAATAGGTTTCAGAGCCAACAATGTGTTGGTTGAGGGTTTGAGTCCTACTGATATATGTTCAGAAAGAGTGACTTCGAGTCCCATCAATATATGTCTAAAGGGAGTGGCTTCGAGTCACACTGATGTACTGATTGTGGGTTTGAGTCCCACTGATATATGTTCAAATGGAGTGGGTTCGAGTCCTAGCGATGATTGTGGCTTCGAGTCTCACCGATATATGTTCAAAGGGAGTGGGTGTCGTGGGTCAGAGTAGGACAGAACTACAAGAACCCTTTGGAACCAGAAACTGGAACTTTTTATTGCACGCTGCTGCAGGTTTTTACACTTTTTAGGCTACACGTTAACTCATTATTGGTTTTCAAGTTACATAAATAACCCCCCATTGGCATTTCATGGCATTATGTCATTTTGCTAAGTCATCATGACAAGGCGGCTTACTGCGCATGACTGACAACAATGACTCAGATTACCACTGCCGGAAAACCATGTTGTTATATCTTCCTGGTCCGTGTGTGTTACCCTGCCTTATGCAAAAAGTTCCTTCTTAGTTTTTATCTCTTCCTGGATCCCCCAGACCAGCTGGGGGAAACCCACCAGAATTCTCCCTGTTTTTCTATAAAGAAACTGCCAATGAGTTTCATCCATTGCTGGGTCCCTTTGCAATGAAGACACAAATTACGGCAATATCGATAATACAAAAACAACTACATGCACAGGCAAGAGTAGTAACTTGGACAGTCCATCTGTTATCAGTCCATGGTAGCAGTATTCCTTTTTCAGTTGACGAGTATGTTCATGGATGGGTTTTCATGTAACTTTTGGACGAGTTTCACCAAGTACAGGTCGAACACAACGAGCAGGTACCCATGGAGGTCCTTCATCTGTGGAAACACAAGCATGCCCTCTATCCCATGTTAATAGTTCACAAGACTGAGACCACTGCCCTGTTTGCAAATCTTTTACCCTAACCTTCACCCCAGGGGAAACAGGTGTGGATTTTTGTAAGGACCCAAAGTGCCAGACCATGGGCATGTTCTTGATAATTTCTGGCCTTAGTTACGAATATTAGATATGACACCTTGGCCATAGATATGACAGTGTGCACGAGAATCCCAAAAACTAAAACGTCTCTGGCATCTAAAGAGAGTTAATTTTCCCAGAGGCCATTGTATTGGAACCAAAGGGAAAATGTATGAAGGGTTGGGCAAATATACCCCCCTGTGTTTCTCCATAGGGATGGGTACCATTATCCTTAAAACCCCAGAGGAAACAGTGTAGACTAGAGCAGTACTGTATCCTTGAGAACATATCGCGAACGAAAATCACAGGTGCTGAATTTACCGTGTCATAAAACCAATGCAAAAACTGAAAGGTACTTATTGCAATGAGGGTCATAGTATCTGAGATGAAAAACATCGACAGGTGGGACAGATATCTCAGTATAATTATATACCAGAGGAACGCAATGACCCCAGACTTCATGGTGCCTACAGGTTCAAAAACACGTATAAAGTCACACAAGGGCAGTTATTCCTTTTCCACTTTTCCTCTTCCCAATTTAAATGAGACACAGGTCTTTTGCTGAGGATGAGTTATGAGCAAAGACCCAAACTCCTCCTTCTAAGCAATTATAAGTCCGAAATTAAGAGGTTCCGATTGAAGGAAAACAAATTATGGAAAAGGAAAAATAACAACTGTTTTTTGTAGAAGTTTTTCCCCTTCCCCGTTCCCAGTTGTTTTGGTTTTTTTTCCTGGCACATCAGGGGAAGAGAGAGAACATGGTTGCACGATTTGACCAACCGAACAGAGTGAGACTGGATTTTTTTTTTGGGGGGGGGAGGATTTTTCTTTTTGTTGTTGTTTCTCTTCCCCCTCTCCACTTTCCCAGTGTGTAGGAAAGGGAGGGAAACCCGTTTTTTTTTTTTCTTCCACACACCCTAGAGGGTGTTACCCCACATAGCAATGACCAGTGATACCACAGTGCCCCCTGCTGATCAGCATAAAAAAACCTGCAGACTCTGAATCTCCAGTGATTCAAAAGCGCCACCTGGTGACTGGCACAAGACACTACAAACTCTACATCTTCAGTGACCCAACAGCACCCCCTATTAACTGCAGTTAAAATTGCACCAAAAGGTGAAACTGAACTGTTTACCTTTTTTCCTTTACTTATTTATTGGTTTGTTTTGAAGGGGATTATCTGTGGATATAGGAGTATTGTTTGGTTGTTTCACTTAGGGTTTTTTTTCTGTTGTTTCTGCCAATGCACACTTACCTTTAATAAAAGGTTGTTATTTTTTCCTTTTCCATAATTTTTTTCCTTCAATCAGAGCCTCTTAATTTCAGATTCATAATTACTTAGAGAGAAGAGTTTGGGTCTTTTCTCATAACTCATCCTCAACGAAACCCTTGTACCTCATTTAAACTGAGAAAAGGTGTTGTGGGTTTAAGTCCCCAGGATATATGTTCAAATGGAGTGGGTTTTAGTCCCAACATTTTTTGGTTGTGGGTTCGAGTTCCACTGGTATATGTCCAAAAAGAGTAGGTTCGAGTCCCACAGATGTATTGGTTGTGGGTTTGAGTCCAGCCCATATTTGTTTAAAGGGAGTGGGTTTGAGTCCCATTGATTTATTGGTTGTGGTAGTTTTAATCTAGGCCTTTCTTGGTCATCAGTTTGTAACTAAGGAAGTGGTCATGTTCCCAGTATTCCATAGGATTTTTATGTAAATCAGGGTTTAATAAGAAGGGAGGAGAGACCTTTACTCTCTTCCAGCAAGTTTTGGGAGCAGTGGGTCCTTACTTTGGTTTTGCTTATCTAGAACCTAAGGCCTGCAGCGACCACTGGTCTGTCACGTGGAGATTGGAGAGTGATGACCGTGTCTGGTGATCTTGCTTTTCTGAGGGATGTCATGATATTTGTTTTGCTAGATATTTTGCTAGTTCTTGGGTTTGACTCTGTATATCTGTTCTGTGTCCCTTTTTGTCCCTTTTTGGTCCTTTTTTTCCTTTTCCCCTTGCCTTCAGCAGGGTGTTTGAATTCCCTTTGCTTTGTACACATCTATTTAATTTAATATAACTGTAATAGGCATAAAATATATATTTTTATATAACTAGCTTGATTTTGGGTTCTTAGATTTTTTTATAGTTTCTTTCCTTTGCCCTAAGGGAAGAAGGGAGGGGGAAGGACTTGTTACTGCAAGTTTGGGAATTTGGCAGGGAACCAGGTCTGAACCATCACATTGGTTGTGGGTTAAAGTCCCATTGATGTATTGGTTGTGGGTTCATGTCCAACAGATATATGTCCAAAGAGAGTGGGTTCGAGTCTCACCGATGTATTGGTTGTGGGTTCAAGTCAAACCAATGTATAGGTTGTAGGTTCAAGTACCACTGATATAGATTCAAAGGGAGAGGGTTCGAGTCCCATTGATGTATTGGTGGTATGTTTGAGTCCCACTATGACAGCTGATTTGGAGAGGGGGTACCTTCAGGTCTTGGGGGTTAAACCATTCTCTGGAGGTGTAATGCTCTCCCAATTGCCCCTCGAGCACGTGGTTCTCTGAGTCCTTATGAAGGACACACAGGACCACGGTTGAGGGACGGACGAAAGAGGAAGTTTATTTGGGGATGGGGGTTTATATGGGTTTCAGGGGGATTGGAAAGGTACCAATTACAAGGTCAAGGTACCACAGAAAAACCCAATCAGGTAAAGAGTTAATAACCAATAGAAAGAGGTGAACAAAAGCCAATGGGAAGACCTCAGGGTATCTTCCCAGGACATTCCTGCATAAGGGTCTTTCACAGGGGGGGTGTCGGGAAGGAGACAGTGACTTGCAAAATACAGAAAAACCATCTTAAGATCTGTTTAAACAACATTAAAAACTTCTGTTTCTATAACCCTTGAGCTGTTTTCTTCTTTTCCTTCACCAGTCCATCTCTGGCAGGATTTCTTCCACCTTATATAGGGCAAATCCATTCCTACATCCCACCAATATTTATTCAAAGGAAGTGGGTTCAAGTCCCACCGATGCAATGGTTGTGGGTTTGGTCGCACTGATATATGTTCAAAGGCAGTGGGTTCAAGTCTCACTGCTTTATGTTTAAATGGAATAAGTTCGAGTCCCACCGATATATTTTCAAAGGGAGTGGATCCAACTCCCACCGACATATGTTCAAAGGTTGTGGGTTCGAGTCCCACCAATATATGTTCAAAAGAAGAGGGTTCGAGACCCAACACTGTATTGGTTGTAGGTTGGAGTCCCACAGATATATCTTCAAAGGAAGTGGGTTCAAGTCTCACCGCTTTATGTTCAAAAGGGATTGGTTCGAGTCCCACCGATATATTTTCAAAGCCAGTGGGTTCGAGTTGCACCGATGTATTGTTTGTGGGTGCGAGTCCCACAGATTTATGCTCAAAGGGAGTCTGTTCGAGTCCCACTGATGTATTGGTGGTATGTTCGAGTCCCACCAAAATTTTCTTAAAGGGAGTGGGTGTGAGTCCAACCGACTTATTAGTTTTGAGTTCAAGTCCCACCGATATTTTTTCAAAGAGAGTGGGTTGAAGTCCCAACCATATGCGTTCAAAGGGAGTGGGTTCGAGTCCCACTGATGTATTGGTTGTGGGTTCGAGTCTAACCGATATATGTTCAAAAAGAGGGGGTTTGAGTCCCACCCATGTATTGATTTGAAGCAAGACAAGGCTTTAGAAGGGTTAATCGAAACACTTTTACTGTAAGAACCTTCTTATCTCCCTCCTCCCTTTTCTGTCTTGCTCAAAGGAAGACTACGTTCTGTACTAGTGCAGCAGACCTTAGAAACCCACATGAAACACTAAGCAAGGAGTTCAACGCTAATAAATCTTACCTAAAGGAGTCAGGTTAGACATTTGAATAGGTGAAATAGGTCTGAAGCCAAGTCTTTTCTCATGCCTCGATGATCAGAACATAGAACAATAGAAAGAACAGAAGGTTACGGGGTCAATTGATGATGAAGAGGAAGATCGAGACCCTTTGATGAAGTAAAGACCAAATGTACCCCAAATTATTCCTCAAAGATGAAGACCACGCCTCAAACTCCACCCTGACCCCTCCTGCTATGAATATTGTAATCTAATAATCCAGTAATATGAATATGTATACGAATATGTTGTAATCATAGTCAAAGCTGTATAAATCACCCCTTTCGTACCTAACCAATCCGGAGTCCCTTTTCCCAGCAATAACTGAGGGACTTCCGAGGCTGCTAATAAATACCCGTTGTTTAAAGGGATAAAACTCTGTCTCTAAGCAGTTTTTAAATCTATCTTTTTGGGTATCACATTGTAGGTTCAAGTCACAGCGATATATGTTCAAAGAGAGTGGTTTCGAGTCCCACTGATATGTGTTGAAAGGGAGTGGGTTCGAGTCCCACCGATGTATTTGTTGTTAGTTCAAATCCCATCGATATATGTCCAAAGGCAAAGGGTTCAAGTCCCACCAATGTATTGCTTGTGGGGTCGAGTCCCAGCGATATATGTTTAAAGGTAGTGGGGTGGAGTCCCACCAATGTATTGGTTTTGGGGTCAAGTACCACTGATATTTGTTGAAAGGGAGTGGGTTTGAGTCCAAGAGATATATCTTCAAAGGGAGTGGGTTCGAGTCCCAACACTTTATTGGTTGTGGTTTCGAGTCTCACTGATATATTTTCAAAGGGAGTGGATCCGACTCCCACCGATATATGTTCAAAGGCAGTGGGTTCGAGTCCCACAGATATATATTTAAAGGGAGCAGGTTCGAGTCCCACTGATATTTTTTAAAAGGGAGTAAGTTTTAATCCCACCAAAAAATCTTCAAAGGGAGTGGGTTCAAGTCGCCTCTATATATGTTTCAAAGGAACAGGTTCATGTCCAACCCATGTATTGCTTGCTGGTTTGAGGACCACCAAAATATGTTCAAAAGGACTGGGTTTGAGTCCTACCAAAGTACTGGTTGTGCGTTTGAGTCCTACCGATATATGTTCAAAGAGAGGGTTCGAGTCCCACCAGTATATTCATTGTGGGTTTGAGTCCCACTGATATATGTTCAATGGGAGTGGGTTCAAGTCCCACCGATGAATTTTTAAAAAGGGTGGGTTCGAGTCCCACCAAGGTATTGGTAATAAGTTCAAGGTCCACCAATATACGTTCAAAGGGAGTGGGTTCGAATCTCACCAATATGTGCTTAAATGGAGTGGGTTCAAGTCTAACCGATCTATTAGTTGTGGGTTAAAGTTCCACCGATATATGTTCAATGAGAGTGGGTTCGAGTCCCACAGATATATTTTCAAAAAGAGGGGGTTGAAGTCCCACCAATATGTGTTCAAAGGGAGTGGGTTCGACTCCCACCGAGGAATGTTCAAAAAGAGTGGGTTCGAGTCCCAACCATGTATTGATTGTAGATTTGAGTCACACCGATATATGTTCAAAGGGAGTGGTTTCAAGTCCCACATATATGTGTTGAAAGGGAGTGGGTTCAAGTCCCACCGATGTATTGGTTGTGGGTTCGGGTCCCACCAATATATGTTCAAAGTGAGTAGGTTCGAGTCCTATCGATATATTGGTTGTGATTTCTTGTCCCACCAATATTTGTTCATATTGCGTGGCTTCGAGTCCTACTGCTGAATTGTTTGTGGGTTCGAGTCCCACCGATGCATTGGTTTTGGGCTTGAGACCCACCAATATCTTGGTTGTGGGTTCGAACCCCACTGATATACGTTCAAAAAGAATGAGTTCGAGTACCACCAATATATGTTCAAAGAGAGTGGGTTCGAGTCCAACCAATGTATTGTTTTTGGGTTTGACTTGCATCGACAAATGCTGAAAAGGAGTGGATTAGAGTTCCACTGATGTATTGGTTGTGGGGTCGAGTCCCGCTGCTATATGTTCAAAAGGGAGTGGGTTCGAGTCCTACCGATGTGTTGGTTCAGCGTTTGAGTCCTACCGATATATATTCAAAGGAAGTGGGTTGAAATCTTACCG
This sequence comes from Myiozetetes cayanensis, assembly GCF_022539395.1. Lineage (NCBI taxonomy): Eukaryota > Metazoa > Chordata > Aves > Passeriformes > Tyrannidae > Myiozetetes > Myiozetetes cayanensis. Next base: position 39,830 of record NW_026087987.1, read on the forward strand.
ATGTATTGGTTGTTGGTTTGAGTCCCATCAATGTAGTTTTGTGGGTTCGAGTACAACTGATATATGTTCAAAGGGAATGGGTTCGAGTCCCACCTATGTATTGGTTTTAGGTTTGAGTCCAAATGATATATGTTCAAAAGGGCATGGGTTCCAGTCCCACAATTGTATTGGTTGTGGGTTTGAGTCCCACAGATATATGTTCAAAAGGAGTGTGTTTGACTCACACTGATGCATTGGTTTTGGGATTCAATGTCACTGATGTATTGGTTGTGGGTTCATGTCTCACTGGTGCATCTGTTTTGGTTTAAAGTCCCAATGATACAAGTTACAAGGGAGTGGTTTCAAGTCCCACTGATGTATTGGTTGTGAGTTCGAGTCCCACCAATATATGTTCAAAGGGAGTGGGTTCAAGTGCCACTGATATATGTTGTCATAGTTCTGATTTTAGCAAAGAATTTTTTCTTCCCCTTCCCCCTGCCGTGTGTATGTGAGCTCTGTATATTGCCCATTAGGTGAACAAAAGAATCAGCTCGAGCCCACTAATGGCCGATTTTTTTCCTTGACAACGAAGGGAGGGGGTTGGCTGGTGTGTGACTGGAAGGGGGTGGAGGCTGGGGGTAGAGGGGAGTCTCTCTCTCTCTGCCCTGGAGGAGAGCCGGCTGCGGGCTGCAGACACTGCCGGGTTCCTTTATCTCTTTCCTGTCGGAGGGGAGTTCTGGCTGCTGCTCTTGGCTCAGTTGTGGCTGGCTGCAGACCCTGCTTACAACGGACCCTAATCAGCTGAAGTTTGTGAGTTTTCTTCCATTGGGAGAACTTTCTGTTGTATTGCTGTTGTTTTCCTTCCCCTTCTTCCCACCCCCCCCACCTGGCGGCAGCCAAGGATCTCACAGCACCGCCTGGTGACGGGCACTAGACATCACAAGTTCTACTCCTTCAGTGATCCAACAGCGCCACCTGGTGACTGCAATAGGACACTACAAGTTTTTGCACCTTCAGTGACCCGACGGCGCCCCCTGCTGACTGTGGTTGGAACCGCACCAAAGGGTGCAAGAAATTGAACTATTTTCCTTTTGCCGGTTTATCGGTTTTGTTCTTGAAGGGGATTATTGGTGGGTATAGGAGTATTACTTAGTTATTTTACTTGGTTTTTTTTATGTTCCTGTTAATACACACATACCTTTTAATAAAGGGCTGTTATTTTCCCTTCTCCATAATTTGTTTTCCTTCAATCGAAGCCTCTTAATTTTGGATTTATAATTGCTTGGAAAGAGAAGTTTGGGTCTTTTCCTCCTAATCCATCCTCAACAAAAGACCCTTGTCTCATTTAAACTGGGACATCTGTTCAAAGGGACTGGGTTCGATTCACACCAATGTATTGGTTGTGGGTTCGAGTCACACCGATAAAGGCTCAAGGGAACTGGGTTCGAGTCCCACCAATGTATGGATTGTAGGTTCAAGTCTCACTGGTATCTGTTCAAAGGCAGTGGGTTCGAATTCTACCGATGTATTGGTTGTGGTCTCAAGTCCTACTGATGTATCTTTCGTGGGTTCGATTCCCTCCGATATATGTTCAACGGGACTGGGTTCAAGCTTACCGATGGATTGGTTATGGGGTCGAGTCCCACCGATATATGTTCAAATTGATGTGGGTTTGAGTTCCACCGATGTATGGTCAAAGGGAGTGGGTTCAAGTGACACCGATGTACTGGTGGTGGGTTCAAGTCCCACAGGTATATTTTAAAAGTTAGTGGGTTAGAGTCCAACCGATCTATTCGTTGTGGGTTCGAGTCCCACCAATATTTGTTCAAAAGGAGTGGGTTCGCGTCCCACCAGTGTATTGATTGTGGGTTCCAGTCTTACCAATATATGTTGAAAGGCAGTGGGTTCGATTCCTACCATATTATTGGTTATGGGGTTTAGTTCAACTGATAGATGTTTAAAATGGCGTGGGTTCGAGTCCCACCAATGTAGTTTTGTGGGTCTGAGTCCAACCCATATATGTTCAAAGGGAGTGGGTTTGTGTCCCACCTATGTATTGGTTGTGGGTTTGAGTCACACTGATATATGTTCAATGGGATTGGGTTTGAGTCCCACCAATATATGTTTAAAGGGAGTGGGTTTGAGTGCCGAACCTGCATTGGTTTTGGATTCAACTCCCACCGATGTATGATCAAAGGTAGTGGGGTTGCGTCCCACTGATACATGTTCAAAGGAAGTGGACTCGAGGCCCACTGATACATTGGTTTTGGTTTTGAATCCCTCTGATGTATTGGTTGTCACTTTGAATCCTATTATGTATTGGTTTTGGGTTCGAGTATCACCGATATATGTTCAAAGGGAGTGGGTGCTAATCACATCAATACACTGGTTGTTGGTTCGAGTCCAACCACTATGTGTTCAGAGTAGGTTAGAGTCCAACTGATGTATTGGTTGTGGGTTTGAGTCCCACCGATATATGTTAAAAGAAATGAGTTTGAGTCCAACTGATGTAGTGTTTGTGGGGTCCAGTCCCACCAAAATGTGTTCAATGGGAGTGGTTTCGAGTCCAACTGATGTATTGGTTGTGGGTTCGAGTATCACTGATAAATTTTCAAAGCGACTGGGTTTGATTCCAACCACTATGTGTTCAAAGAGAGTGGGTTTGAGTCTAAGCGATATATTGGTTGTGGGTTCAAGTCCCACCGATATATGTTCAAAGGAATGGGTTTTAGTCCCACCGATGTAGTACTTGTGCAGTCATGTCCCACAGATATATATTCAAATGAGTGAGTTCAAGTTCCACCTATGTATTGGTTGAAAGGATGGAGTCTCACAGATATATGTTCAAAAGGGACTTGGTTCGAGTCCAACCAATGTGTTGGTTGTGGGTTCGACTCCCACCAATATATGTTTAAAGGGTATGGATTCAAGGTGTACTGATGTATTGCTGTTGGGTTTGAGTTTACCCAATATATGTTCAAAAAGAGTGGGTTTGAGTCCCACTGATATATTGGTTTTTGGTTTGAGTCCCACCGATATATATTCAAAGGGAGTTGGTTCAAGTCCTACCCATGCATGTTCAAATGGTGTACATTCGAGTCCCACCTATGTATTGGTTGTGGGTTTGACTCCCACCCATATATGTTTCAAGGGAGTGGTTTCAAGTCCCACCGATGTATTGGTTTTGGGATCTAGTCTCACTGATGTATTGGTTGTGGGTTCGGGTCCCACCGATATATGTTCAAAAGGAGTGGATTTGATTTACACCGATGTATTGGTTGTGGGTTTGACTCCCCCCAATATTTGTTCAAAGGAAGTGGGTTCGTGTCCCACCGATATATGTTCAAAGAGAGTGGGTTTGAGTCTCACCAATGTATTGGTTGTGGGTTCGAGTCACACCGACATTTGTTCAAAGGAAGTGGGTTCAAATTCCAATGATATATTGGTTGTGGTTTCGAATCCCTCTGATGTATTGGTTGTTGGTTCCAATCCTGCCTATGTATTGGTTATGGGTTTGAGTACCACCGATATATGTTAAAAGGGAGTTGGTTCAAGTCCAACCGACTTATTGCTTTTGAGATCGAGTCTCACCGATGTATTGGTTGTGGGTTCGAGTCCCAGTGACGCATCTCTTGTGGGTTCGAGTCCCACCGATATATGTTACAAGGGAGTGAGTTTGAGTCCCACGGATGTATTTGTTGTGGGTTTGAGTCACACTGATATATATCCAAAGGGAGTGTGTTGTGGTAAGAAGCAAGACTGTGGAGCCTGACCAGCCAGGAAAGAATGTAAATAAGAAGTGAGGATCCAATCATATGTGAAGGTTGGTAATAAATTATAGATAACAGAACTAAGAATAGTTTGGGTATGTAAGATTCTGCAGACAGAGTGTGAGTGCAGATGGTGAGAACAAGATGTAATATACTGGACGAAGCAATAAAAAACTGAATGTTGACCATCATCAGAAAGGTGCCTGTTTTTTATTTTCATGACCGTCCTCAACTTACTACAAGAGGAGTGGGTTCAAGTCTCACCAATGTATTCATTGTGGGTTCGAGTGTCCTGGATATATGTTCAGAGGGAGTGGGTTCAAGTCCAACTGATGTATTAGTTGTAAGTTCGAGCTGCACCAATGTAGTTCTTGGGGGTTCAATTCCCACTGATACATGTTCAAAGGGAGTGGGTTTGAGTCACACCAATGTATTGGTTTTGGGTTCAAGTCCCAGGGATTTATCTTCAAAGGGAATGAGTTCAACTTCCACCGTTGTATCTATTGTGGGTTCAAGCCCTACCAATATATGTTCAAAGGGAGTGGGTTCAAGTACCACAGATATATTGGTTCTGGGTTCAAGTCTTACCAATATATGTTCAAAGGTAGTGGGTTCAAGTTCCACTGATGTATCTCTTGTGGGGTCGAACCCAACCGATAAGTGTTCAAATGGGAGTGGGTTCCAGTCCCACCGAGGTAATTTTTGTGGTATCTAGTCCAACTGATGTACTGGTTGTGGGTTCGAGTCCCACCAATATATGTTCAACAGAGTGGGTTTGAGTCCCACAGATATTTTGGTTTTGATATCTTGTCCCACCAATATATGTTCAAATTGAGTGGCTTTGAGTCCAACCGATGCATTGGTTGTGGGTTCAAGTCCCATCGATGTGTTGGTTTTGGGTTCAAGTACCAACTATATATGTTCAAAGGGAGTGGGTTCGAGACCCACCGATATTTGTTCAAAGGGAGGTGGTGTCGGGGGTCGGAGTAGGACAGAACTACAAGAACCCTTTGGAACCAGAAACTGGAACTTTTTATTGCACGCTGCTGCAGGTTTTACACTTTTTTAAACTACACATGTTAACTCATTATTGGTTTTCAAGTTACATAAATACCTCCCCATTGACAGTTCATGGTATTATGTCATTTTGCTAAGTCATCATGACAAGGAGGCTTACTGCACATGACTGACAACAATGACTCAGCTTACCACTGTCGTCGTTTGTGAGGACGACCAAGTAAATAAAACTGGGCATACTATGATGATGATCTAAATTCAGTTTTTATTGCTTCATCTAGAATATTACATCTTGTTCTTCACACAACTGCACTCACACACCGTCTCCTGTAGAATCTTACATACTAACACTATTCTTAGCTCTATTATCTATATTTACCACTAACCTTCACATATGATTGGATGTTCATTCTTTTCCATGGTGCTAGGCACCACGGTCTTGCTGCATCCTCAGACAATTCCCCCTTTTTTGTATTTGTGCCACAAAAATTGCCTGGGTTGTCCTTTGCAGGGCCCTTTGCAAACACGACACCAAACATGGCAACATCAGTAGCACAACTACAACATAAGCAACACAAGGAAACTTTTATTGACTATAGGTAAAAGCCATCCTGATAGTTATATTTACCAACAGACCATTTAGTCAATTTTGACCAGTATTAACTCGCAATATCTTCAATATCTGCTTCCAATCTCCGAAGGCTAGCAGCATCAACTAACCATAATTAAATCTATATAACGCATTCTCTTAAAATCTTAACACTCATAAAGTATTTTAAGTTCACACACATAGATATCTACGCAGCTTTTTTCACTCATAAAGTCAATCAGAAGGTGACCACCTCAATCATCCTTCATTCACACATAGCTACGATTTTTATTGTATTTTTGCATTTCAACCACAGATCTCAGATCCCAAGTATTACTGGTTGTGTGTTTCTCAGTCTACCATCTCTGGTAGTCATGTTCAGCAACAACTGCATCTGTGTGGAAGAGGAATGAATACAAGGAACAAAAAAGGCCTAACAAACCTAAATGAGATCCATTTTTGATCCAGTACCTGTTCATGTGCATGCATATTCTCCTTCCCCCCTTTTTTTTTTTTTGTTTTGAAAATATGTTTGGTGTGTAAAATGCTTTCTTGACAATAATTTGTTCTATGAGTGAGTTAACCCTGTTTTAGAATACCAAAAGTTATGCAGCATAACAGAAATAATGTCAGGTGAACTGAAAGAAGACAAGAAAATCATGTGTGTACATTTTAAATTCCCAACTGAAATGTACCTTAACCTAATGCTAGGAAGGGGGAAAAGAAAAGAAGGAAGGTGTAATTTGTAATTACAAAATCACAGTAACCAAGTAACCAGGATCAATTACAGATCTGCTAAACTTTTAACTATTCCTCAGTAAGTTCCACTTCTCTGTCAACTGTGACAAACAGTGAACAGCACTACCAGCACTACAAGTTTGGGGTTTTTTTTTTGGTTTTTTGTGGGTTTTTTTCTTTTTCTTTTGTAGTAGTTGCAGTTTCGGCAGCTCTGTCACACCGCCGAGAAAACTGTGCTGGTAACATCACAAATGCCAAGTCCTGCAGGTCTTGGTCCTCCGGGACCCCCCTCAACGCAGGTGACGGGTCCCGATCCCGTCAGGTAACAGCACGCCCCGACTCTGGTTCGGAGCCCGCAGTGCCCCAGTGCCGCAACCACAGCGCAGCTGCATCAACAGCGACCCCGCCCTTGCTTTGCTCCCAACATGGCTCTGCATAGCTGTTTTGCTCTGTGTTGGTTCTCCACGCCGCTGTTGTTCCCGTGCCCTCCGGATGCTGGTACCTCCAATGTCTGAAATGCAGTCAGTTCTCAGCTTCGCTCCATCTGCCGCTTTCAGCCGTTTGCACTGTTAACAAAAAAGCTTAACAAACCGTTCCTATTAATAGTTCAGTCAGTTTTAAGTAGTTATCGTGGTAGAAACACATGAGAGCAGTCAGACAATTTTGCAGAGGGTCTGTGTGGGGAAAAAAATGAAGGCTCCACCTCAGGACCGTAGCCAGTCTGTCTGCTGTTCCACTGCGGGTCTCAAACCTGTAGCCCAAGGATTCAGAGTTCCATGTTTTACCGACTGAGTTATCTGAGCTCTGTTCAGGCTAGACGTCCTCCCTTCAACTAACACAGCAGCAGTAAGAGCCCTAGGGAGCTCCTGCGTTTGAAAGGTTTCAAACACCACTCTCACACAAGTTTTTGTTTTTCAATCTTAGAGTAGCAGTGCTTAACCTCGTGTCTTCTATCTGTGAGTGACTGTTGTGATGAAACTATACCTTGCAAAGCAAACATAGTTTTGACTCTTGTTCAAGTTAAAACATTTTTAAAAGTTCAAAGAATGTTGTGGGCGGGCTTTACGGAATTCTGCAGTAAATAGTTGCCATCCTTTGTAGAGTGCGCAGTGCGGGGGGGGAAGGGGGAGGGGGGAAAGGCTCCGCGTCTCTATCTCTCGTTTTCTTCCAGTAGCCCTCCATCTTGCCCCGCCTCCCGTCTCGACCCGTCTTCAGCACACACTGAGAGGGGAACGGGATGGTTTCGATCGTGATCTGAGGTGGTCCCGGCTCTGGTTCGGTTCCGACTCGGCTCTGCTGAGCCGGGCTGCCCCGCCCCACGAGTCCCTGCAGTGTTGCTAGTCCGTGCTGCTGCTTCGCAGTGCCCCTTCGCTCTGCCCCCCTGCCCTTTGCCGGTGTACACCCCAATCAGAACCGCCGTTTCTTTGAACTTCGCGTCATGAGCGGTCATCATCAGTATCGTCACACTGTCTAAGTAGCGCATTTCAAGCGTCAACCATGCACTTCTATCCGGACTCTAACTGGTCCCATCACGCCCAAAGTTCCCGGTGGTTCACCTACCTCAGGTGTCAAGAAATCTTGGGTCCGGACCCATTTTTCACAGCAATTCCACTGCTTTCGTTACACCAGGCTTCGTCCTCGTCGCATATCGCCTGCGACCTAAATTCCTCAGGGAATTATCTCCGATCCCTTGACGGGGATCAAGTTCAATTTGACTCCTTTTTTAGGGTCTCATTGGTATTGTGTCATGGTCCCTCGTGGTCCATAACACTCGGGGTCACCATTTGTTGTTGTTTGTGAGGACAACCAAGTAAATAAAACTGGGCATACTATGATGATGGCCTAAATTCAGCTTTTATTGCTTCATCTAGAATACTACATCTTGTTCTTCACACAGTTGCACTCACACACCGTCTCCTGTAGAATCTTACATGCTAACACTATTCTTAGCTCTATTATCAATATTTACAACTAACCTTCACATATGGTTGGATGTTCACCTCTTATTTACATTCTTTTCCATGGTGCTAGGCACCACGGTCTTACCTCATCCTCCGACATACCACTGCCGGAAAACCACGTTGTTACATCTTCCGGGTCCGTGGGTGTTGCCCTACCTTATGCAAAAAGTTCCTTCTTAGTTTTTATCTCTTCCAGGATCCCCCAGACCAGCTGGGGGAAACCCACCAGAATTCTCCCTGTTTTTCTATAAAGAAACTGCCAATGAGTTTCATCCATTGCTGGATCCCTTTGCAATGAAGACACAAATTATGGCAATATCGATAATACAAAAACAACTACATGCACAGGCAAGAGTAGTAGCTTGGACAGTCCATCTGTTATCAGTCCATGGTAGCAGTATTCTTTTTTCAGTTGACGAGTATGTTCATGGATGGGTTTTCATGTAACTTTTGGACGAGTTTCACCAAGTACAGGTCGAACACAACGAGCAGGTACCCATGGAGGTCCTTCATCTGTGGAAACACAAGCATACCCTCTACCCCATGTTAATAGTTCACAAGACTGAGACCACTGCCCCGTTTGCAAATCTTTTACCCTGACCTTCACCCCAGGGGAAACAGGTGTGGATTTTCGTAAGGACCCAGAGTGCCGGACCATGGGCGGGTCTTGTTGGTCCTTTGCGATGTTAACAAAATTGAGCACATAGGTAGCCTTAGCGAGGCGAGCTTCAGGGGTTTCCCCAGACATTCACCCCTTCTGGTTTTGTAATTGATGCTTAAGGATACCATGTGCTCATTCCACTATACCTTGACCCTGGGGGGAGTGAGGAATACCAGTGACATGAGAATTTCCCCACATTTGGAGAAAAGATTGCACCCAAGAAGAGGAGTAGGCAGGACCCTTGTCAGTCTCAATTTGGTGTGTAACATAATAATAATGGCCAGTCTTCGCGAGCAAAGATCCGGGGAAGGTCTTTACACCTTCCAGCCTGCTCATTGGATTTTTTAGGTGAGACACAGTGTGCGCGGAACTGAGCCCACCCTTTAATCCTAAGGTTCATCTGCCGGGGCCAAGCGAGCTTGGACGGTGGCAGCGAGGTCCTTAGGACGTAGATGGGTTACCTTTAAGGGTTAATGAGCTCCATCAGCCCGGAAGTGGCCCTGACCGGGAATCAAACCTGGACCTCGGCGGTGACAGCGCCGCGCCCTTACCACTAGACCACCAGGGGCTCCGGTGTAACACCACACTTAGAAAATGCCTGCAATCAATGACGAATAACATCCTGGGCAGTTTCACCTGTATGGGCAGTGGCTTTTATAACAGAGGAGAAGGTATCAACAGATACATGTACATATTTTAAGCGTCCAAATTCCACTATATGAGTCACATCAGTTTGCCAAATTTGTAAAGCCTGCAGCCCTCTTGGGTTGGTTGCATAGAAGGCAGGTACTGACTGACCTTGACAGTCAGGGCATGCAGCAATGATGAAACGAGTTTCAGTGCGTGTTAAATTAAACTGTCCTTCCAAGACCCACTGGCTTGGATGGAAAAATTGATGTGAGGTGATCACCTGTTGCCAAAGATTGGGCACTGGGCTTAAAGCAGCAGGTAAAACAATGCATGAACTTTGCCAGTGGCTACAAAACCTGGCAAACTGGTGTGACTACGCACATGTAGAATGTAGTACGAATTAGTACGTTTTTTAATTGTTCCCCGCAGTAAACGAAGGACCCCAAACAAGAGGGCATTCGAAACCTCTTGAAGGACTGCTTTATCTAAGCGTCAAACTAAGCCAGTTACATATGCAGAATCAGTGACAATATTAACTGGACATGGAAAATGCTGAAACGTAACAGTAACCATGCGTAGTTCAAGGACCTGGGGTGAATCTCCTTGAAATTCAACAATGTGTTGCCATTTGTGACCATCATACAGAGTCACAGCTACCTTTTTTGTCTTTCCTGACCCATCGGTGAGTACAGTGGGTCCAGGCACAGGTGTCGTGCAAGAAAGAAGTTTCTGTCCCAACGAGATCTGATAGTGTAATTTGCATAGGGGGTGAGATGGCAGATGGTACTTAATAGCACCTGTGTAATTGGTCAATGTCGCTTGTAAAGCAGAACTATTGGTCAAGTACCATTCAAAATAATCTAGTTGCACGGGCACTACGATGATCCCAGTTATACTGCAAGAGCCACATTTATGGTCTGTGGTAGTAACCGCAGTCATGGAAGTAACCAATGCAGTCATCTTGTGGTCCACTGATCCTACTTTTGAGCACACCTGAATCATATCATCAAGTGAGGGATCACCAGGTAAGGCATCTATGATCTGACAGTCTGCATTGGCATTATCTCTTGCTAATTGTTTCACTAGGGCATCACACAGACTGGCATCAAAAACCTGCTTCTCTATAGCAACCAACAGTCTCTCAACAAATGGCAAATAAGGCTCCTTAGTATCTTGTCTAATAGAGGCATATCTGGGCTTAGGAGTTGACAGCTCGGCAGTACGAAGAATTGCCTGTGCCTGGTGTTGAAGGTTAGAGAACTGCCCTGAACCAGTAAGGACATCACTGCCATTTCCATATGGGGGATCATCTTGAGGTTATTGGAAAATTTTCACCCCTTGTGCTGTAGCCCTTTTATTCCAGGTTGACTGAAACACTGAGAACTGCACTGGGGGAAATATTATCTGGGCAATCATATGTATATCATATGGAGTTAGTTCCTCCATAGCCAATATCCTAAGCAAACGCATGGTAGGGGCTGAGTTAGACCCATACTGCACTGCACGCCTCTGTAATTTTGAATCACCTTCCATGAAAATGGACGGTGTTCATCAGGTTACCCAGCAGCTGGATCCCCCTCACCACTGGGAAAGCCACAGCCTCCCCACCAGGTAAGGAAACAGCCTGATGAGAAGTACCCTCTAATGGGGTATCCATGTCTTCTGCTAACTCCCCATTCCCTTCTTGCATTGTTGGAGATTTGATTTTTTGCCAGAATGTTACAGGATCGCGGGGCTTTACAGTAATTTGAGAAGGGGGCAACCTCCATTTTCGAGGAGGTTTACGGCAGGCACCACTGCCTTGTGCCTTTTTCAGTTGTACTGACACCGGACCGTCCTCTTCAGATGTCTCCCCCTCACTTTCATCAGAATTGGTGTCAGTTTCTGATGGCAGAGGAGGATATGAAGTAGGAGTATAAGATTCTGGGGACTGTCGTTTATCAACCTTTTTACCCTTGGTCTAATTTTTGCCAATTCTTGTGGAGATTTATAGGACCTACCCTTAACTGCAGGGGATCTAGGTCCATACATCTCATCTGAATCATCCCACAACGTTCCCTTTTTGGCAGAGCGAGATCCTTTCCCTTTTAAAAGTTTTACCTCCCTGCCCTTGGTAGGGGGAGGAGGCGAAACTAGGGGGGTTTTGCTCTCAAGAAACTCGAGTGGAGGAGCAGAGGGAGTTACAGCAGGGGGAGGATTCATGATATCAGGAATTACAGAGTTCCCAGTATTTTCCCCATGAGCGTTCCCGGAGATCTCCCCAGGAGTCTCTGTGGAAGCTTCCTTAGAAGCTCCCCCAGGGGCATTAACCAAAACTGTTCCAGAACCTCCGGACCTCTTATGTTCTAGTAAGGTTTCTCTTAATTAATGCCACGTCTTTAATAACTCTACAGCTTTCTGATCACCATGAGTGAATGTGTCAATCATCCCACACAGATTCACTAAAGGTAACCTCAGATGTTGCCTGTTAACCCTGATCTTTGCTCCATTTTAACATTTTCTGTAGGAGTAAGGCACTTAATTCCATGTTTCTGCAGGATTGACTGCCACATCTGAACAATGGAGTCATCCTCTCTACTTAACATGGAACCCATTGTTCTCCGCTGGCTCACCTGTTCTAAACAGGTGTCTTATTATCTGGGTCGGCCCCTGCGACTTTTATTGTCGCTCTCAAAAGTTTCACCGGAGCTCCCACTCCCTACGACTAATTTACAGTCACCTCTCCCCGTCCTCGCTTGGGACGTGTAAAACTGTTTCAATTGATCACCTTAGAGGACTGACTTACAAGAATACATTACACAATAAGACAGCTTAAAGAAAAGAAAAACTATACAGCAGCAAAAGCCGAACACAAAACAGTAGCGCTGTAGCCTAGCAACAGTGACTTGCAGTAACGGAGGGTGGAAACCGAAGAGGTAGCTCTGTCGCCTAGCGAAAGCAGACGTAGTACAAAAGCCCCAGAACAACAAGAACCCTTTGGAACCAGAAACTGTAAGACACGTGTGGGGATTTCTGATACTGCCTGTTCTATTCTCCTCTAAGAGGAATTGATTTGGAGTTTCACTGCCTCCTCCTGAACTGGGATATTATTTTTATGACCAGTTTCCCACCCAGAAAACACATATTCGAAGATGGAAAGAACAGGATCCATCACTTTCAGGTATCCCATGACTTGCTGTGCATTCTTAAAACTCCCCTGAGAAATGTTCTGTAATGACCTGGAGTTGTGAGCAGCCCTCACAACCTGCAACCTACTCTGAACAGGTGAAGAACCCTTCCCTGCCCTCCCAGGGGTTGCTCCCTGCCCAGAGCCATTCTCCCTCAGCCTGGGCCAGTTGAGAGCTGCCCCTGGCAGGCGGTAGAGTCCCTACCCTGCACAGCGCCCTGGGCTGCAGGACCCTGCTCTGCCCCAAAGCCCTGGCATGCATGGTTGCACCCCCAGCTTCATAGTTCTTTCCAACTGCCCCAAAACAGTCCCCTCTCTACCCATCCCATCAGGTGGGGCGGGGTCAGCCTTCAGAGATGCCTCCAGGAGCTGCCTCTGCACTGCCCTGCAGCCACAGACTCCCTGTGTGCAGCTCTGCCAAGATGCCTCCTGCAGTGAACTCTCAGCCATCCTGCCAGTGCTGAGCCCCTTGAAGCTCTGTCTGTGCCCTGCTCGTGTCCCTGAGCTGCCCTAGCAGTGCCCTCAGCCCTGCTGGACTGTGTGGAGGAGTTGCTCCTGGGCAGAGCTGTCTCTCTGCAGCGCTTCCAGCTTGCAAGGAGCTGCCTGTGTGCCAGGAACCCGACCAAACTCAGAAGCAGAACAGCCCCAGGCATTTCATCATCACCCTCGGGGGGTTTTGTGTTGTTTACATGAGACTCAGTCCCTGAGAGTAAGTGCAAAAACTTTTCAAGAACTCAAAGAGAGATTGAAACACTAACGTTTCTTGCAGTGCTTATGAGTCTCACTAAGGGGCACAACTGAGAATGGGTCCCCAAGTTCCAGTTAGAGCAGAAAACTGCAGACAGTGATGACAAGGATGGACAAGCAAGGGAAACGTGGTTCTGATGCTGAATAAACATTGACTTGTTTCCTTAATCCAAAGGGTCAAGGCGTGACCCCCAACCCCTGGCAAGGTAGATCCTGTCCCTGCCTCATTCCTCAGGGCTCTTCCTGGGGCACTGGGATGTGGGATGTGCAATGCCAAGGGCAGGATGATGGGGTGGCACCTCCCAGGCATCTGAGCAGGGACAAGGAGGCCATGAGGTCCCAGGACTGCAAGGGCCACTGGTCTCCTCCTGCATCAGTGGCACAGACAGCAGCCATGGCCAAAGGCCAGTAGAAGGTGGCTGTGTCAGGGCCTTTCAGATTCTGCACGTGCCTCTCTCCTCTCCAACCCAGGCTGTCCTGTGGCCTCCATGCCCTGCCCCTTTCCCTGCAGGCTGTTGTCATCCCCCCAGCTGCCCCAACTCGCTGACCCCTTTCTGCACTGACATCTCTCCATCCTCCCTGGTTCTTCCTTTGGGCACACAAAGCCTTGGGCTCATCCAGACTCCTTTGTGACTGTCGTGGTTTTAGTTAGCTCTCATAAGCCAAGTGAAGAATTTTCTCCCTTCCCCCCCTGGTTATCAAGATAAGCACTTCAGAATACAAAAGACCTAGCCTCATGGCTGATGGCCGGACATTAGTTTCCTAGGAAACAAGGCAGATAAGGACTTGCACTTTACTTTTTTCTCTTGTCTCCTGGGTAACGAAGTGCGAGGAGTTGGGGGGAGGTTACGGTGTGGCTGGGGCTGGGTCGGCAGGACACATGTTCGAAGGAGAAGCTCCCGGCTGTCTCTTTTTGCCCTGAGCCTTTGCCAGCTGCAGGTTTTTTTTGCCTGAGGTGGATTCTAATTAGTCAGAGGTTGTGAGTTTTCTTCCATTGGGAGAACTTTCTGTTGTATTGCTAATTTTTTTCCTTCCCCCTTCCCCCCCCATTCCGTCTCTCCTTTCCCAGTGTGAGAAGGGAAGGGGAACCGAGTTTTTTTTTGGTTTTTGGTTTGTGTTTTTTTTTTCTTTTCCTCCCTCTGACATACCTGGAGAGTATTGTTTGGGTTTTTTTCCCCCATCCCACGGGGCGGTGACTAGGGATCCCACAGCGCCGCCTGGTGACGGGCACTGGACATTACAAGTTCTGCTCCTCCAGTGATCCAACAGCTCCGCCTGGTGACTTAAATAGGACACTACAAGTCCTGCACCTCCAGTGACCCAACAGTTCCACCTGGTGAATGGTACAGGACATTACAAATTTTGCATTCCAGTGACCTGACGGCGCCCCCTGCTGACTCTGGTTGGAAATGCATCAAAGGGTGCAAGAAATTGAACTCTTTAATTTTCCTTTTGCCAGTTTATCGGTTTTGTTCTTGAAGGGGATTATTGGTGGGTATAGGATTATTGCTTGGTTGTTTTACTTGGTTTTTTTTTGTGTTCCTGTTAATACACACATACCTTTTAATAAAGGACTGTTTTTTTCCCTTTTCCATAATTTGTTTTCCTTCAATCGAAGCCTCTTAATTTTGGATTTATAATTGGTTAGAAAGAGAAGTCAGGGTCTTTTCCTCCTAATCCATCCTCAGCAAAGGACCTTTGTCTCATTTAAACTGGGACATTTTGGGTGCCCAACGTGGGGCCGGAGAGAGGAAAAGTGGAAAAGGAATAACTACCCTTGTGTGACTTTATACGTGTTTGTGAACCTGTAGGCACCATGAAGTCTAAGGTCATTGCTTTTCTGTGGTATATAATTATGCCGAAATCTATGTCCCACCTGTCGATGTTTTTCAGCTCAAACACCATGACCCTCATTGCAATAAGTATGTTTGAGATCTTGCACTGGTTTTATGACATAGCAAACTCAGCACCTGTTATTTTCCTTCGGGATATGTTCTCAAGGATATATTACTGCTCTAGCCTACACTGTCTCCTTTGGGGTTTTAAGGATAATGGTACCTATCCCTATGGAGAAACACAAGGGGGTATATTTGCCCAACCCTTCATACATTTTCCCTTTGGTTCCAATACAATGGACTCTGAGAAATTTAAACTCTCTTTAGATGTAAGAGACGTTTTACTTTTTGGGCTTCTCGTGTAGGCTTGTACCACAGTGTCATATCTAATAATCTTAGTTAGGGTCAGGATTTACCAGGAACGGGTACAGAAGCCAGCCCCAGGGGTGGAAAACCTCGAATGGCATGGGCCATGGGAGGACGTGGGTAAATTTCTAGAAAGTGGTTCAGTTCCTAAAACATGGAAGTTCACTCGAACAGCTCCTAAACCCTGCACAGATAATAACAGCTGTGAGGGAGACAGGTAAACCCATAGAGAAGCAGGTGGTAGATGCATGTGGGGCTTTAGCCGTTGCCTACAGAAAGTTCCTCGGTATGGTACAGCCCTCACAGGGAAAAGGAAAAGATGAAAGCGAGAGGCCTGATACAAGAGTGACTCCCGATAAGACCAGTTCCAAGGGAACAAACAAGTCAATGGAGGTTGCCCCTATTCAAAAGAGGAAATATAAGACCAAATCAGCCTGCCTAGTTGATGATGATGGGGAGGCAGGACGTTCACAGGCAGCCAACCTGGAGCCAGAAATCATCACTGAGTCCTTATCATATGACAACCTCCGGAAATTACGGTCAGACGTCATTCGTCACCCGAATGAGCCCATACTGACCTGGATGATTCGAGTCTGGGACTCCACGGGTGATGCCATAAACCTTGATGGCGGTGAAGCAAGGTTCTTGAGGTCTATTGCCCAGGATGTGGGCATTGAAGAGGCATTTGTGAGAGAATCAAAACCCCTGTCTCTCTGGGCACGACTGCGGGATGCTGTGAGAGAGAGGGTCGTTTACAGAGAGGCTTTGCAGGCAGACCATTTGGTGAAAAGCTGGAATACCATGGAGGAGGGGATCCGACGCCTGAGGGAAATGGCACTGTTGGAGGTTCTGTTTGGAAGAGATATGCAAGCTAATCACGATCCTGACAAGGTTAGATTTACACCATACATGTGGTGGACCTTCATACGTATGGGGCCATCTGCACACGTCAGTTACTTGACATCATTGGAGGCTGGGGAAAAGAGTGAGCCAGTGGTGTTTATAGCAAATAAACTTCGGATGTATGACAGTATGGTCCAAGGATCACTACAAGCCCGCGTTTCCTCCGTAGAGACCTCGATCAATAACCTCACTAACATAGCTACAAAATTACAAGATCAATAGGAGAAAATCCTAGAAACGATTGAGAGAAACAGCTCCCAGGTGGCACCAGTGAGAACCGGGCGCCCCCCAGCTAGAGAGGGTAGACAGACCTCACGAACTGAGCTGTGGTATTTCCTATCTGGCCATGGAGAAGACATGAGACAGTGGGACAGGAAACCTACCCATGTCTTGGCAGCCCGAGTACAAGAGTTGAAGGACCAGAGAAAAACAAAGTCCGTGAAAGTGAGTGCAGTGCCAGTATCCCGTGGGCAGGGATCTGACCCACTAGAAGGTACCTCCCGCCGGTATTTGCAGACGGAAAACTGTGACGAGCAGGATAGAGACCAGTATTAGAGGGGCCCTGCCTCTAGCCAGGTAGAGGCACGGGACAACCGTGTCTATTGGACGGTGTGGATCCGATGGCCTGGCACATCAGACCCACAAGAATATAAGGCTTTGGTTGACACTGGCGCTCAATGTACGTTAATGCCCTCAGGACATGTGGGACCAGAGGCTATTTCCATTTCTGGGGTGACAGGAGGGTCGCAGCAGTTGACCGTGCTGGAAGCTGAAGTGAGCTTGACCGGGAAGGAGTGGCAGAAACACCCCATTGTGACTGGTCCAGATGCCCCATGTATCCTGGGCATTGACTACCTTAGGAATGGGTATTTCAAAGACCCCAAGGGCATAGATGGGCTTTTGGAATAGCTGCTGTGGAGACAGAAGCTGCTAAGCAGTTGAATTCACTACCTGGCCTCTCGGAGAACCCTTCTGCTGTGGGACTGTTGAAGGTTGAGGAACAGCGAGTGCCAATTGCCACTACAATAGTGCACCGTCGGCAGTACCGAACAAACCGAGACTCTGTGATTCCCATCCATAAGATGATCCGTGAGCTGGAGAGCCAAGGAGTGATCAGCAGGATCCACTCCCCCTTCAACAGCCCCATCTGGCCTGTGCGTAAGTCCGACGGAGAATGGAGACTGACTGTGGACTATCGTGGCCTGAATGAAGCCACCCCGCCATTGAGTGCTGCTGTTCCAGACATGTTGGAGCTCCAGTACGAGCTGGAGTCTAAGGCAGCGAGGTGGTACGCCACTATCGACATTGCGAATGCGTTTTTCTCTATCGCCTTGGCAGCAGAGTGCAGGCCGCAGTTTGCTTTCACGTGGAGGGGTGTGCAGTACACATGGAACCGACTGCCCCAGGGGTGGAAACACAGTCCCACCATCTGCCACGGATTGATCCAGGCTACACTAGAGAAAGGTGAAGCCCCAGAACACCTGCAGTACATTGATGACATCATCATATGGGGGGACACAGCAGAAGAGGTGCCATAGGTTTTTGGAGAATGCATATCCCCGAGTACAGCCAGATCGTAAGCCCTCTCTATCTGGTAACCCGCAAGAAGAATGATTTCCAGTGGGGTCCTGAACAACAGCAAGCATTTGAACAGATTAAACAGGAGATTGCCCATGCTGTAGCCCTTGGGCCAGTCAGGACAGGACCAGATGTGAAGAATGTGCTCTACTCTGCATCTGGGGATAAGGGCCTCTCCTGGAGCCTCTGGCAGAAGGTGCCTGGCGAGACCCGAGGCCGCCCACTTGGATTCTGGAGCCGATGCTACAGGGGATCGGAAGCCAATTACACTCCAACAGAAAAAGAGATCCTAGCAGCTTATGAGGGAGTACAAGCTGCCTCAGAGGTGATTGGCACAGAAGAACAGCTCCTCCTGGCACCTCGGCTGCCAGTGTTGAGTTGGATGTTCAAAGGGAAGACACCCTCTACGCATCATGCCACTGATGCTACATGGAGCAAATGGATTGCCCTGATCACGCAGCGCACCCACATTGGAAACCCAAATCGCCCTGGGATCCTAGAAATCATCACGAACAGGCCAGAAGGTGAGAATTTTAGTCTAGCAGAAGAAGAAGAAGGGGAGCAGGTGGTACGGGCAGAGGAAACCCCAGCATACAACCAACTACCAGAAGAAGACATACGCTACGCACTCTTTACTGATGGTTCCTGTCATATTGTAGGGATGAAACGTAAATGGAAAACAACTGTATGGAGTCCCAGATGACAAGTTGCAGAAGTTGTGGAAGGAGAGGGTGAATCAAGCCAATTTGCAGAGTTCAAAGCTGTCCAGTTGGCGTTGGACATTGCTGAACGAGAGAAGTGGTCCAAACTTTACCTCTACACGGACTCATGGATGGTGACCAATGCCCTGTGGGGGTGGTTGGACAGATGGAAGAAGGTCAATTGGAAACGTAGGGGAAATCCCACCTGGGTCGCTGATATATGGCAAGACATTTCTACCCGGGTAGAGAAACTGATTGTGAGGGTCCGCCACGTAGACGTCCACGTGCCCAAAAATCGTGAAACAGGAAGGGTTAATCGAAACACTTTTACTGTAAACCCACAAGAGTCCCCCTTACCCCTTGTATTTCGTTTACTGTAAGCTGGACTTTCACAGGAAGGCTATGTGTTGTACTAAGAGCATTAGACCTTAAAGGAACCACAAGAAACATTAGACAAAGAACTCAACACACATAAATCTCATCCAGAGGAGCCAAGGTAGACATTTGAATAGGTTAAGTAGGCCTAGAACCAAGGTTTTCTTCCAACCTGGATGATCAGAACACAGAACAATGGAAAGAACAGAAGGTCCCCGAGGTCACCCGATGATGAGGAGTAGATTTGCGACCCCAGGATGAAGGTAAGACTTGAACTACCCTAATTTATTCCTCAAAATAGAGACCACGCCTCAATCTCCACCCCGACTCCACCTGCTATGAATATTGTAATCTAATGATGCAATAATATGAATATGCATGTGATTATGTTGTAATCATGATTGGAAACTGTATAAATTGCTTGTTTTTACTCAGTCACTTTGGAACTTTTTGTCCAGCCAGAGCTGGAAGCTACCCCGACATCGCAATAAATACCTATTGTTTATGGGCTCAAAATTCTGTCTTTAAGCAGTTTCCTTTTAACTACCTTTTTGGGCATCAAATTGGCACCCCAGATGGGACAATTATCTCTCGACTGTGAAATCCATTAAAAGTCAGGACCCCTTCTCAGGCGCACTAAAGGTAAGCTTTTACCTATAAAGGGGGGGCTCCTGTCTTCGTTGGCTTCTCGCAGGAGTGGATAAAGTTCCCATAATCAAAAGGTATTTATTCTGGTTTTTAACTTGCATGCACTGGTGTCTGTAATAAGGTGTTCTATCACATGGGCAGGACGCTGCTGTTATCATGTAGAACACGCCATAAGAAGGACGCTTCTTTGGTCTGTAGTCATATTTAGCTAAACACTTGGTTGAATATCTGTTTGGGAGAACTGAGGAATCAGTCTCCTTCTGTTTGGAGACTACCCCCATAGTTTCCTTCTGGTTTCTGGTTTAAATAAGGTTTTCTGGTTTCTGGTTTAGATAAGGATTCTGGGTCTGGAACGTGTCATATTGTCTTGTCTTATATGTAGTTATTGTGCTTTTATTTATTACACTGTCATTTGTTATATGTAGTTTGTTTGTACCTTTGTGTGTGTTAGCTGCAACAAAAAAAAAAAAAAAAAACAAAAAAACGGGTTCTGGCATTTCACGGTCTGTGACCAACAAAGTAAAGAGGTAAAGTTATAGAAACATCTCATTAGGAGTTTTTTTCAGGTTTGAGTTATTATATGAAGGGCAGTTTTGAACAATTGACAAACCACCCTATTAACTGGCGTTTGGGGCACTGTTATTGTGTTAATAGTTTTGTGTGTGTGTGTTTATTGTCATTTTGTATTGTCTTGTTTGTTTTTTTTGGAAAAATTATAATATACCTGGTATACCTTGCTTACCTTGAAACATCCAGGTACACATAGTTAAAGGTCTTAACATGCCAAGAATTACTATATGGGTTAACTATAAGCACACCACATTGAATAAGACCTAGAACTGTTTATTTTGTAATTGTTGGTACAAGCCTTGTGTAACAGATGTAAAGTTTGCCTCCCCGACAAACAAGGTTGGGTCAGAATCAGTGTGTATGTTGTATGCCCTGAATTAACAGGTACAGATACAGGCACAGGAGGGGCTGTTGTTGTTTACAGGGTACTGAGTGAAGGGGGGGCCGGCAGGCCTACCCTGACTAGACCCACTGGTAAAAATTAAGCTAGGGGAAGAAAAAGAAGAAATAGATTTTTTAAATTGACACTGGAGCTACGTTTTCAGTTTTAAATCAGGAATTAGTGCCAAAAAGTGATGAATTTATCCAAGCAATGGGAGCTACAGGCCAATCAGAAAAAGCTTTCTTTTTGAAACCCCTAAAATATAAAATTGGAAAACAAATGGGAGTCCATCAGTTTTTGTATTTACTAAATTTACCCAAACCCCTATTGGGCAGAGACCTACTAGAAATTCTGGGGGCTGTAATAGAATTTAAACAAAGTAAAATTAGACTTAAGGTAAAGAAAGAACAAATAATAGCAGCTCTGACTTTAGCAATGAACTATGTGCAGCCAAGCCAGGATCATTTAAATGTCAATCAGATTCCTATTCAAACAGAACTATGACCAGGAGCAAAACTGGTACACAGAAAACAATACCCATTAAGGCTAGAAGACAGGAACGGAATTGAACCCATAATAGAGAAATTTTTAGAATTAGGATTATTAATATAATGTGAATCAGACGGTCTTACCTCAAGGTTTTTAAAAACAGTCCCACAATATTTGGAAATCAATTATCTAAGGAATTGGATCAATGGTAACGGTCACAGGGAGAGGGCGTTCTTCTGCAATATGTAGATGATTTACTCATAGTAACTGAAACTGAAGAAAAATGTATAGAATGGACAATTGCATTGTTGAATTTCCTGGGATTAAACGGATAGCCTACTTCTCTAAACAACTAGATGAAGTAAGCAAGGAATGGCCTACCTGTTTGAGATCAGTTGCTGCTGTAATAATGAACATAGAAGAAGCCAGAAAACTTACTATGGGCCAGAAAATGACTTTTCTAGTATCTCATACTGTATCATCAGTACTGGAACAGAAGGGTGGCCATTGGCTGTCACCTTCCAGATTCCTGAAGTATCAGGCAATCCTAGTTGAATCAGATGATATAACCATTCAAGTAACTAACATTGTCAACCCAGCTTCATTCCTAGAAGGAAGAATGTCAGCAGAGCCCGTCGAGTATGACTGCCTGGAAACAATCGAGACTGTGTATTCCAGCCGTCTGGACCTACAGAAGAACCGCCTGAAGATGCGGAAGACTGGTTCACGGACGGCAGCAGCTTTATGAGTCATGGACTGAGACTGGCTAGTTATGCAATAGCCACAACAGAACAGGTAATCGAATCAAACCCTGCAGGAACCTCAGTACAAAAAGCAGAACTGATAGCTCTGACCCGAACTCTTAAACTATCAGAAGGACAACGAATTAACATTTGGACAGATTCTAAATATGCTTTCTCCGTTGTACATGCTCATGGAGCAATCTGGAAGGAGAGAGGACTGCTAACAACCCACGGGAAAGCTGTAAAACATGTTGAGGAAATCCTACGATTGTTAGAAGCCGTCCAACTCCCAAATCAGGTGGCCATAATGCATTGCAAGGGACACCTAAGAGGTAACACCATTCCAGAAATTGGTAACCGAAAAGCTGATGCAGAAGCTAAATTAGCTGCTGCAAGAACTGATGAGGTAACTGTATCAGCCCTAGTTCCAGAGAAATTAAATACTAATTTTAAGCCAGAGTACCAGGACTCAGATCACAGGTGGATACAAAGAAACAAAGGTAAGATACTAGACAATGGGTGGGGCCAGCTAGAGACAGGGCGAGTAGTACTTCCAGAAAAATTAATCTGACAATTTGTAAAAGCAGAACACGAAAAGGCTCACTAGGCCTTAGAGCCCCCTCTATCACTACTTAAAAGCTAGGATAGCAGGACCAAAGCTTTTCACAGCAATAAAGCAAGTCACATCTCGATGTGAACATTGCTGAAGAATAACCCTAACACAGGAACTAGAATACAGAAAGGGGCAATTAACAGGGTAAAATTTCCTGGAAAAGTGTAGCAAATTGACTTCTCTGAACTCCCAAGAAAAGGGGGGTATAGATACCTCCTTGTTTTGACAGACACATTTTCTGAGTGGCCTAAAGCATTCCCATACAGAACAAATGTAATAGCAGTGGGAAAACATTTGGATAAAAATGCTACAGTGGTAATAGACAACCAACCCAAACAACCTGACTGTAAATTGCATCCATTATATCCTGGTGATTGGATATATGTTAAGAATCTTTTAGGAAAACCTCTACAGGAAAAGTGGGAAGGACCATTCCAGATACTACTGACCACCTTCACGGCAGTAAGGATTAAGGAGCGACCTGCTTGGATCCACTACTCTCGGGTCAAGAAAGCTCCAGAGAACCCCCAAGAGAATTCCTGAAGGAACCCCCTACCATGGACGAGTAAATCCCAACGTTACTCTGTGAACTCTTGATAAGTATAATCTCCACACAAAACACTACCATGGAATGGCCATGGTCAAATGCACAGGTTATCACATCAATATTTTCAGGTGAGGCAGCGCCTCGACCATGCATGGCCATTTACGTCCTACAAAATAACATACCATATACACACCAGGACTGGATTAAACCCCCGAAGTCATTGTACACTAAATTAGAACAAACAGGACAACATCATTGGTAGGATATCTTTACAGGACAATCCCCTTTGACATCCACAGTGTTCGACTACCTAATACATCCAATGTTAATTACAGTGATAACCATGTTTTTATTATCCCTTTTAAATATATGGTTGTGGTATAAGTTACACTCTATAGTCAAAAGAACCCAAATATTATGGGCAATAATACACACTCACACTTCCCTGGAACTTGACGAAAGAGTTCGTAAGTTCTAAGAAAAGGGGGGAATGAAGCAGGAAGGGTTAATCGAAAGACTTTTACTGTAAACCCACAAGAGCCCCCCTTACCCCCTATATTTCGTTTACTGTAAGCTGTACCTTTACAAGAAGGTTATGTTCTCTATTAAGAGCATTAGACCTTAAAGGAACCACAACAAACACTAGACAAAGAACTCAACACACATAAATCTCATCCAGAGGAGCCAAGGTAGACATTTGAATAGGTAAAGTAGGCCTAGAGCCAAGGTTTTCTTCAAGCCTGGATGATCAGGACACGAGAACAATGGAAAGAACAAAAGGTCACAGATGTCACCCAAGGAAGATGAGTAAAATGCAGACCCCAGGATGAAGGCAGGCAGGAACTCCCACCATAATATTCATCAAAATAGAGACCACGCCTCAATCTCCACCCCGACTCCACCTGTTGTGAATATTGTAATCTAATGATGCAATAATATGAATATGCATGTGATTATGTTGTAATCATGATTAGAAACTGTATAAATTGCTTGTTTTTACTGAACCACTTCAGAACTTTTTTGTCCAGCCTGAGCTGGAAGCTACCCCAGCGTCGTTAATCATTCAATAAATACCTGCTGTTTATAGGCTCAAAATTCTGCCTTTAAGCATTTTTTTTTTATCTGCCTTTTTTTGGGCATCAAAGATATTTGCTCATTCTCACTGACACTCTGTCAGGTTGGCCCAAGGCATATCCTTGCCAAACTAATCAAACTAGGGAAGTGGTAAAGGCACTGTTGCAAGAAATAATCCCCAGATTTGGTGTCCCAGCAACCATGTCCTCAGATCGGGGATCACATTTTATGGCCGAGATGGTCCAAGGAGTAAGTCAACTTCTGGGAATAGATTGGCAACCACACACTCCCTATAGACCACAAGCTAGTGGGCAAGTAGAAAAGATGAACCACCTTATCAAAACACAGATCATAAAATTGGGACAAAAAGTAGGATTACCATGGCCTAAAAGTCACTGCCCTTGGCACTTTTACGAGTAAGAACAAAACCCAGAAGCAAAGAGGGTCTGAGTCCTTTTGAAATACTTTTCGGAGGGCCCTATATGGTACAGGAGGGAGTGTCAAGTAAAGTGGGAACAGAAACATTAACAAATTATGTTGTACATTTGCAGAAGCAGTTTAGAAACATTGGAAAGTTAGTCCTTGGGACATGAGCTCGTGGCTTCGATGGGCCAATTCATAATATTGTACCTGGAGATTAGGTGTATGTAAGATCTTTTACAGGCAAACCCCTTGAGACCAAGGTTTGATCTGCAGATACTACAAGAAGAGTGTTTTGCGGTATCAGTGAGCAATCATAGCTGCCACTGGGAAACTGACTATTACAACACAGGTCCTCTTTTCTATGAACTTCTTCAATATGGATGGCATATGTGACACAAGACGGACGGATAAAAAATCTGCAAGCAATTATGGACAAAGTCAAATTTTTAGACAAAGTAGCCCTAAATGATACACAGTGGGCCTTTTCTGATTTGTGGAGAAAATTGACTTCCTGGTTACCTGACCTTGGGTGGCTGAAACAACTAATTGTGGTGATCCTTACTGTAATAATTTTAGGAATTTTGATCTCTATTTTCCTTAAATGCTTCATATGGTGTTCAGAAAGTAGTAGTGATAGTTACTTAGAATGGAAAAGACATCAATCATGACAAAGAGTGGAATCAAGGAGTTACTTGGCAAGAACCCTCGGTCATGATGAAATTTCATAGAAAACAGTAAAAGAATTTACTTAGAATATAGAAAAGGGGGGATTGATAAAGGGTGATCAAAATATAAAGCAATAATACAAGATTGTAGCCTTAGGTGCTTACTAGTTAACTATTAGATAGAATTAGGATAGGGTCTTCCTTGCTTATGCTACCTCACAGGCAGGATAAAGTTCATTTTATAATGAAGACTTTAGAGGGAACAGAAAATCTTAGAGTTTAGATAAGGGTCTTTGAAGCTCATGAGAAAGAGACCTTGAAAGTTGATAAAGAGAAGCTCCTGAAGAAGATACCAGTTTTAAATTAATTGGACACTGCCAACTCACCAATTCTTAGCAAAGGTAAAAAGATCAAGCTGAGGAAGACTTCTTACTTCATCCAAAAGACCCCCAAAGACCCCCGAAAGAAAAACCCAAGGGGGCATTCCAAGGCAGAGTTATAGGAGTGGGGTAAGTTAATGATTTCCCCTCCCACTTTTCTGGAATTTGCTGACACAGCTAATGCATATGTAACACAGCTAATGTATATGTAATACAACTAATGCATATGTAACATTATACTGCATGAAAAGAGCTGAACAAAGGCAATGGGTGTGTGTGATTGGAGGAATTATCCCCCATGCACCTGGCGCCGTGAATAAACATACCTGCTTCAATACTCTTTGCGAGTTTTGAGGTTTGTTTCCCCAAGTCAACTGTATCAATTATCCTGTTTTGCACTGATACCTTTGAGCAAGAGCTTTGTGGTGTGAACCATACTTGCTCCCGATGTCAACAAATAAATACCTTTGCTACTCAAAAGACCAAAAGGCTTCTGAGTGGTTTCTTTACTGGATTTCTCAGATTCAGCTTGTCTTAGGGCCCATGGGCACAGCTCCTGGAGCTTTGAGATTTCCTCCTTAAAGCACCTCCAGCCTTCCTGGACTCCTTTGCCCTTCAGGACTGACTCCCAAGGGACTCCATTGATCAATCTCCAAAAAAGGTCAAAGTCTCCCTGTCCTCAGTCCAAGGTGTCAGTTCTGCTGCCCCCTCCTTCCTCCACCCACAGTGGGGGAGGGGTCTCTGTGCCTGATGGAGTAAAGGGGCCATTGTGACACTGCAGGGCCTTCTGGACCCAAAGGAACCCTGGGACACTGTGGAATCTCATGAAACCAAGGGGCCACTGTGATATGTGGGGCCTCCTAGAACCAAAGGAGTCTTGAGACATTTTGCAAACTCATGGAATCAAGGGTCCATTATCACACTCGAGAGCCTGACAAAGCCAAATGGACCCTGTGACTCTGTGGAACCTCCTGGAACCTCATGGCCATTCCGACACTGTAAAACCTCAGAGATACTGTCAGGTTCCCATTATTAAAAGACACCTCTGCCCAAATCCAGGTGCAAAAGAGACCATGTGCCAAAGTCAGCAATACGGGTTTGATTTAACAGTAAATATGAGGGACAGAGAGAGGAAGGGTGTGGTGGGAAGACAGTGAGAGAGAGACAGAGATTCAGAAAATATATCACACCATGGAGATCCCTGAGGCGTCCCGCAGGTGCTTCTTCCCCCTGGTCTGTCGGTGGTGGGTCCTGAAGTTGTGCTTCTGGGGGATCACTTTTATACAACCCAAGGCCCAGCTATTCAGGGGGTAGATGCTGTTCCCACATCTTGGGCTGGCACGTGTACAAGGACTTGCTTCCTTTCCCACAGTTTGCCACGGTGGGAGTTTTGCCCAGTGTGCTTACAGTCTGCAGGTGGGAATCTTTGTCTGGATGGGTTCCCCACACCTGCCTTACCAGCCCTGGCTTCCTGTTGTGGCTCTCCGCTCTTTCCCAAAGTCTACACAGTGCACTTCTGTCCTGTGTGCTACTTCCAGAGTTTCACCTCCATTTAGGTCTTGGAATTAAATGCCTTCCTTTTTGCCAACAGTGCTTCTCTGTTGTGGCGCCTTATGGGATTTCCCTTCTTTGACAGTGTTTTGAGACAGTTCCTTGTGCGCTTCAAGTGCACACACGTGCACACACAGCAGTCTCTGCAGTGTCTGGTCCTCCAAAGAACACAAGACCTGATGCTTTGTAGCTCCCACTCCAGTGGCTGGCACTGGGACCTCCCTCCATAGCAAGAGATCAGAGGTCCCTTGTCCCAGAAAGGTTAAACATATTGTGCCTCATTCTGCCAAGACAAGCCTTGGAAAAAAGTGTCACTCTATGTTTCCTGGGATAAGACTACTATATATTCATCTTCCAGAACCTTGGAGAGGTTACAGAGATCTCCCAGGAAGGAATTTGGTGCCTCAAGCACATGACTCGCGTATAGAGGCTGAGGACTCTGGGGTCAGAAGTTTGAAGATTGAGGACAGTGGAGGAGTAGCCTGAGGGGTCTGGAAGGGGGGTGTCAGAGATGGTGGAGTTTTTCTTCATGGCAGAAAAGAGCATAAGAAAGAACTACTTCCACCAAGGGCACCTGGGGTGGCCTAGACTCTTGGGAGTAATCTGGACGAGGAAGAGGAGTTTAGAAGGTGGAAAGAAAAGACTTCTGGCAATATAGACCAGACAGTATCAGACATACAAACTGTTTGTTAGATTGTGAGCTCTCTCTCTCCTGCTGGGGGAGAGCAGGTTTCTCTGATTGGCCAAAGTCCAGTCAGAGGCAGTTAGCATTCCCAATTAAGAACTTAGAAGTTATCTAGAAGATGCATGTATTCCCTCTATTAAGTATATCAATCTTAAATCCTATCCAATGCCCTGTCCAAGTTTATATATACCTATCCCCTTTTTCCAGAACCTTCCTTATCTGCATATAAAAACCCACCATTTTGTAGAATAAAGTTAGATCAGCCTTAGCACCCACAACTGGTGTCTCTGTGCGATTTGACTCCTGAGCTCGGCCGATACACCACCGGGCACAATGAGAAAAACTGCAGCTCAGCTGTGAACCCGCTGGTACAGAGAAGACCCCAAGATCCCAAACCACGTTACCAGATCGGTGACAAGAAGTAAGAAATTTCCCTCCAAGGTCAGTGTTGTGGTGCAATATGTCACAAAGGAGTCTGGATGAGCCCAAGGCTTTGTGTGCCCAAAGGAAGAGCCAGGGAGGATGGAGAGATGTCAGTGCAGAAAGGGGCCAGCGAGTTGGGGCAGCTGGGGGGATGACAACAGCCTGCAGGGAAAGGGGCAGGGCATGGAGGCCACAGGACAGCCTGGGTTGGAGAGGAGAGAGGCACGTGCAGAATCTGAAAGGCCCTGACACAGCCACCTTCTACCGGCCTTTGGCCATGGCTGCTGTCTGTGCCACTGATGCAGGAGGAGACCAGTGGCCCTTGCAGTCCTGGGACCTCATGGCCTCCTTGTCCCTGCTCAGATGCCTGGGAGGTGCCACCCCATCATCCTGCCCTTGGCATTGCACATCCCACATCCCAGTGCCCCAGGAAGAGCCCTGAGGAATGAGGCAGGGACAGGATCTACCTTGCCAGGGGTTGGGGGTCACGCCTTGACCCTTTGGATTAAGGAAACAAGTCAATGTTTATTCAGCATCAGAACCACGTTTCCCTTGCTTGTCCATCCTTGTCATCACTGTCTGCAGTTTTCTGCTCTAACTGGAACTTGGGGACCCATTCTCAGTTGTGCCCCTTAGTGAGACTCATAAGCACTGCAAGAAACGTTAGTGTTTCAATCTCTCTTTGAGTTCTTGAAAAGTTTTTGCACTTACTCTCAGGGACTGAGTCTCATGTAAACAACACAAAACCCCCCGAGGGTGATGATGAAATGCCTGGGGTTGTTGCTCTGCTGCTGAGCTGGGCCGGGCTCCTGGCACACAGACAGCTCCTTGCAAGCTGGAAGCGCTGCAGAGAGACAGCTCTGCCCAGGCGCAACTCCTACACACAGCCCAGCAGGGCTGAGGGCATTGCTAGGGCAGCTCAGGGACACGAGCAGGGCACAGACAGAGCTTCAAGGGGCTCAGCACTGGCAGGATGGTTGAGAGCTCACTGCAGGAGGAATCTTGGCAGAGCTGCACACAGGGAGTCTGTGGCTGCAGGGCAGTGCAGAGGCAGCTCCTGGAGGCATCTCTGAAGGTTGGCCCAGCCCCACCTGATGGGATGGGTAGAGAGGGGG
This sequence comes from Myiozetetes cayanensis, assembly GCF_022539395.1. Lineage (NCBI taxonomy): Eukaryota > Metazoa > Chordata > Aves > Passeriformes > Tyrannidae > Myiozetetes > Myiozetetes cayanensis. Next base: position 69,154 of record NW_026087987.1, read on the forward strand.
CTGTTTTGGGGCAGTTGGAAAGATCTATGAAGCTGGGGGTGCAGCCATGCATGCCCAGGGTTTTGGGGCAGAGCAGGGGTCCTGCAGCCCAGGGCGGCTGTGCTGGGCAGGGACTCCGCTGCACTGCCAGGGGCAGCTCTCAACTGGCCCAGGGCTGGGGAGAGAAGGGTTCTGGGCAGGGAGCAACCCCTGGGAGGGCAGGGAAGGGCTCTTCACCTGTTCAGAGTAGGTTGCAGGTTGTGAGGGCTTCTCACAGCTCCAGGTCATTACAGAACATTTCTCAGGGGAGTTTTAAGAATGCACAGCAAGTCATGGGATACCTGAAAGTGATGGATCCTGTTCTTTCCATCTTTAAATATGTGTTTTCTGGGTGGGAAACTGGTCATAAAAATAATATCCCAGTTCAGGAGGAGGCAGTGAAACTCCAAATCAATTCCTCTTAGAGGAGAATAGAACAGGCAGTATCAGAAATCCCCACACGTGTCTTACAGTTTCTGGTTCCAAAGGGTTCTTGTCGTTCTGGGGCTTTTGTGCTACATCTACTTTCGCTAGGCGACAGAGCTACCTCTTCGGTTTCCACCCTCCGTTTCTGCAAGCCACTGTTGCTAGGCTACAGCGCTACTGTTTTGTGTTCGGCTTTTGCTGCTGTATAGTTTTTCTCTTCATTAAGCTGTCTTATTGTGTAATGTATTCTTGTAAGTCAGTCCTCTAAGGTGATCAATTGAAACAGTTTTACACGTCCCAAGCGAGGACGGGGAGAGGTGACTGTAAATTAGTCGTAGGGAGTGGGAGCTCCGGTGAAACTTTTGGAGAGCGACAATAAAAGTCGCAGGGGCCGACTCAGATAATAAGACAACCTGTTTAGAACAGGTGAGCCAGCGAGAGAACAATGGGTTCCATGTTAAGTAGAGAGGATGACTCCATTGTTCAGATGTGGCAGTCAATCCTGCAGAAACATGGAATTAAGTGCCTTACTCCTACAGAAAATGTTAAAATGGAGCAAAGATCAGGGTTAACAGGCAACATCTGAGGTTACCTTTTAGTGAATCTGTGTGGATGATTGACACATTCACTCATGGTGATCAGAAAGCTGTAGAGTTATTAAAGACGTGGCATTAATTAAGAGAAACCTTACTAGAACATAAGAGGTCCGGAGGTTCTGGAACAGTTTTGGTTAATGCCCCTGGGGGAGCTTCTAAGGAAGCTTCCACAGAGACTCCTGGGGAGATCTCCGGGAACGCTCATGGGGAAAATACTGGGAACTCTGTAATTCCTGATATCATGAATCCTCCCCCTGCTGTAACTCCCTCTGCTCCTCCACTCGAGTTTCTTGAGAGCAAAACCCCCCTAGTTTCGCCTCCTCCCCCTACCAAGGGCAGGGAGGTAAAACTTTTAAAAGGGAAAGGATCTCGCTCTGCCAAAAAGGGAACGTTGTGGGATGATTCAGATGAGATGTATGGACCTAGATCCCCTGCAGTTAAGGGTAGGTCCTATAAATCTCCACAAGAATTGGCAAAAATTAGACCAAGGGTAAAAAGGTTGATAAACGACAGTCCCCAGAATCTTATACTCCTACTTCATATCCTCCTCTGCCATCAGAAACTGACACCAATTCTGATGAAAGTGAGGGGGAGACATCTGAAGAGGACGGTCCGGTGTCAGTACAACTGAAAAAGGCACAAGGCAGTGGTGCCTGCCGTAAACCTCCTCGAAAATGGAGGTTGCCCCCTTCTCAAATTACTGTAAACCCCTGCGATCCTGTAACATTCTGGCACAAAATCAAATCTCCAACAATGCAGGAGGGGAATGGGGAGTTAGCAGAAGAGATTGATACCCCATTAGAGGGTGTTTCTCATCAGGCAGTCTCCTTACCTGGTGGGGAGGCTGTGGTTTCCCCAGTGGTGAGGGGGGATCCAGCTGCTGGGCAACCTGATGAACACCGTCCATTTTCATGGAAGGTGATTCAGGAATTACAGAGGCGTACAGTGCAGTATGGGTCTAACTCAGCCCCTACCATGCGTTTGCTTAGGATATGGAGGAACTAACTCCATATGATTGCCCAGATAATATTTCCCCCAGTGCAGTTCTCAGTGTTTCAGTCAACCTGGAATAAAAGGGCTACAGCACAAGGGGTGAAAATTTTCCAATAACCTCAAGATGATCCCCCATATGGAAATGGCAGTGATGTCCTTACTGGTTCAGGGCAGTTCTCTAACCTTCAACACCAGGCACAGGCAATTCTTCGTACTGCCGAGCTGTCAACTCCTAAGCCCAGATATGCCTCTATTAGACAAGATACTAAGGAGCCTTATTTGCCATTTGTTGAGAGACTGTTGGTTGCTATAGAGAAGCAGGTTTTTGATGCCAGTCTGCGTGATGCCCTAGTGAAACAATTAGCAAGAGATAATGCCAATGCAGACTGTCAGATCATAGATGCCTTACCTGGTGATCCCTCACTTGATGATATGATTCAGGTGTGCTCAAAAGTAGGATCAGTGGATCACAAGATGACTGCATTGGCTACTTCCATGACTGCGGTTACTACCACAGACCATAAATGTGGCTCTTGCAGTATAACTGGGATCATCGTAGTGCCCGTGCAACTAGATTATTTTGAATGGTACTTGACCAATAGTTCTGCTTTACAAGTGACATTGACCAATTACACAGGTGCTATTAAGTACCATCTGCCATCTCACCCCCTATGCAAATTACACTATCAGATCTCGTTGGGACAGAAACTTCTTTCTTGCACGACACCTGTGCCTGGACCCACCGTACTCACCGATGGGTCAGGAAAGACAAAAAAGGTAGCTGTGACGCTGTATGATGGTCACAAATGGCAACACATTGTTGAATTTCAAGGAGATTCACCCCAGGTCCTTGAACTACGCATGGTTACTGTTACGTTTCAGCATTTTCCATGTCCAGTTAATATTGTCACTGATTCTGCATATGTAACTGGCTTAGTTCGACACTTACATAAAGCAGTCCTTCAAGAGGTTTCGAATGCCCTCTTGTTTGGGATCCTTCGTTTACTGTGGGAAACAATTAAAAAACATACTAATTCATACTACATTCTACATGTGCATAGTCACACCAGTTTGCCAGGTTTTGTAGCCACTGGCAACGCTCATGCATTGTTTTACCTGCTGCTTTAGGCCCAGTGCCCAATCTTCGGCAACAGGCGATCACCTCACATCAATTTTTCCATCCAAGCCAGTGGGTCTTGGAAGGACAGTTTAATTTAACACGCACTGAAACTCGTTTTATCATTGCTGCATGCCCTGACTGTCAAGGTCAGTCAGTACCTGCCTTCTATGCAACCAACCCAAGAGGGCTGCAGGCTTTACAAATTTGGCAAACTGATGTGACTCATATAGTGGAATTTGGACGCCTAAAATATGTACATGTATCTGTTGATACCTTCTCCTCTGTTATAAAAGCCACTGCCCATACAGGTGAAACTGCCCAGGATGTTATTCGTCACTGGCTACAGGCATTTTCTAAGTGTGGTGTTACACACCAAATTGAGACCGACAAGGGTCCTGCCTACTCCTCTTTCTGGGTGCAATCTTTTCTCCAAATGTGGGGAAATTCTCATGTCACCAGTATTCCTCACTCCCCCCAGGGTCAAGGTATTGTGGAATGAGCACATGGTATCCTTAAGCGTCAATTACAAAACCAGAAGGGGTGAATGTCTGGGGAAACCCCTGAAGCTTGCCTCGCTAAGGCTACCTATGTGCTCAATTTTGTTAACATCGCAAAGGACCAACAAGACCCGCCCATGGTCCGGCACTTTGGGTCCTTACAAAAATCCACACCTGTTTCCCCTGGGGTGAAGGTCAGGGTAAAAGATTTGCAAACGGGGCAGTGGTCTCAGTCTTGTGAACTATTAACATGGGGTAGAGGGTATGCTTGTGTTTCCACAGATGAAGGACCTCCATGGATACCTGTTCGTTGTGTTCCACCCGTACTTGGTGAAACTCGTCCAAAAGTTACATGAAAACCCATCCATGAACATACTCGTCAACTGAAAAAGGAATACTGCTGCCATGGACTGATAACAGATGGACTGTCCAAGCTACTACTCTTGCCTGTGCATGTAGTTGTTTTTGTATTATCGATATTGCCATAATTTGTGTCTTCATTGCAAAGGGACCCAGCAATGGATGAAACTCATTGGCAGTTTCTTTATAGAAAAACAGGGAGAATTCTGGTGGGTTTCCCCCAGCTGGTCTGGGGGATCCTGGAAGAGATAAAAACTAAGAAGGAATTTTTTGCATAAGGTAGGGCAACACCCAAGGACCCAGAAGATGTAACAACGTGGTTTTCCAGCAGTGGTAAGCTAAGTCGTTGTCAGTCATGCGCAGTAAGCCACCTTGTCATGATGACTTAGCAAAATGACATAATGCCATGAACTGCCAATGGGGAGGTATGTAACTTGGAAACCAATAATGAGTTAACATGTGTAGTTTAAAAAAGTGTAAAAACCTGCAGCAGCGTGCAATAAAAAGTTCCAGTTTCTGGTTCCAAAGGGTTCTTGTAGTTCTGTCCTACTCCAACCCTGGACACCCACTCCCTTTGAACAAATATCGGTGGGTCTTGAACCCAGTCCCTTTGAACATTTATCGGTGGGACTCGAACCCGAAACCAATACATTGGTGGGACTCGAACCCTCTCCCTTTGAGCAAGCATTGGTGGGACTTGAACTCACTCCTTTTTAGAATATATCGGTGAGACTCAAACCCACAACCAATACATCTATGGGACTCGAACCCACTCCCTTTGAAGATTTCTCGGTGGGACTCTAAACCACAACCATCGCTGGGACTTGAACCCACGCCCTTTGAACATATATCGGTGGGACTCGAAGTCACTCCCTTGTAACTTATATCGGTGGGACTTGAACCCACAACAAATACATCAGTGACATTCAATCCCAAAACCAATACATCAGTGTGAGTCAAGCCCACTCCTTTTGAACATATATCAGTGGGACTCGAACCCACAACCAATACTTCGGTGGGACTTCAACCCACTCCCATTGAACATACATCTGTTTGACTCAAACCCACAACCAATACATCGGTGGGACTCGAACCCATGCCCTTTTAAACATATATTGTTTGGACTCGGACCCACAACCAATACAGTGGTGGGACTCGAACCCACTCCCTTTCAACATATATCAGTGGGACTCGAACCAACTCCATTTGAAAATATATCGGTGGAACTCGAATCAGTAACCAGTACATCGGTTGGACTCTACTCCACTCTTTTTGAACTTATATCAGTGGGATTCGAACCCAGAACCAATACATTGGTGAGACTCGATCTCAAAACAGATTCATCGATTGAGTCTAACCCATTCCCTTTGAACATATATCGGTGGGACTCGAACCAACTCCTGTTGAACATATATCGGTGGGACTCAAACTCACAACCAATACATTGGTGGGACTCAAACCCCCTCCCTTTGAACATATATAGTTGGTACTCGAACCCAAAACCAACACATCAATGGGACTTGAACCCACAACCAATGCATCGGTTGGACTCAAAGCCACTCAATTTGAACATATATTGGTGGGACAAGATATCAAAACCAAAATATCTGTGGGACTCAAACCCACTCTGTTGAACATATATCAAATCCACTCCTTTTGAACATATATCGGTGGGACCCGAACCCACAACCAATACATCAGTGAGACTAGATCCCAAAACCAATACATCGGTGGGACTTGAAACCACTCCCTTGAAACATATATGGGTGGGAGTCAAACCCACAACCAATACATAGGTGGGACTCGAATGTACACCATTTGAACATGCATGGGTGGGACTTGAACCAACTCCCTTTGAATATATATCGGTGGGACTCAAACCAAAAACCAATATATCAGTGGGACTCAAACCCACTCTTTTTGAACATATATTGGGTAAACTCAAACCCAACAGCAATACATCAGTACACCTTGAATCCATACCCTTTAAACATATATTGGTGGGAGTCGAACCCACAACCAACACATTGGTTGGACTCGAACCAAGTCCCTTTTGAACATATATCTGTGAGACTCCATCCTTTCAACCAATACATAGGTGGAACTTGAACTCACTCATTTGAATATATATCTGTGGGACACGACTGCACAAGTACTACATCGGTGGGACTAAAACCCATTCCTTTGAACATATATCGGTGGGACTTGAACCCACAACCAATATATCGCTTAGACTCAAACCCACTCTCTTTGAACACATAGTGGTTGGAATCAAACCCAGTCGCTTTGAAAATTTATCAGTGATACTCGAACCCACAACCAATACATCAGTTGGACTCGAAGCCACTCCCAATGAACACATTTTGGTGGGACTGGATCCCACAAACACTACATCGGTCGGACTCAAACTTTTGTTTTGAATCTTTGGACTTGTTCCCATTTGGATAATATGCTTTGTATTTTGTCCACATTTTCTGTTTGATTGGAGTGTTCCCATTCAAGCAACAGTTTCTGTGCTTTCTCCATGTCTTTGGTTTGCTTGGAGGAGGGGCACAGGACCATAATCCTTTAGGCTCTCGAACTTCTTGCTGTGGCAGTTTTTGGATCTATAGGCATGGTAGTTAGTTGCATCTCTTGGACTACACTAGAAATTAATCTCATAAAACATGGGATTAGACAAGGTAAAAATAATAACCCAGAAATAACACCTAAAAGAAAAAATCCTACTTGTTTCCACCATGTTCCTCCAAAGAGATCATTCCACCATTTCCCATCCATCATGGATTCCCACTTTTGGACTGACACATGGGCTATTTTCCGAATGTTAGAGGCTATGTTTCTTATGGTTTCTCCATTGTCATCAATCTGTAAGCAGTAATTGGAAGTGTTAAACTTCCCACACACTCCTCCTTCTTCAACTAATAGGTAGTCTAGAGCCAATCTATTTTGGTATATGGCTGCTCGACTTTGAGTTTGTTGTTGTGCTATTAATTCTAACCCTTGTGCAGTCTGATTGGTGATTATTTTGACTACAACTTGTAGCCGCATTATCCTATTAAGCATATAAATGGGTGTATGATAACTCCAACTTCCGTCTTGTGCCCATGTTGCCAGTCCATAAGTTTCAATAATCCTTTCAGGAGGCCACTCATCCTCTCCCCACCTCTGAGTCCCTCCCACTTCAATCATCCTTTTTTCTTGTTTAAGGTCATCATACACTTGGATTCCCAACTCATCCCCACTTTCTAGGGGGAATAGGAAAAATCCAGGTTGGATTATCCCCAGAGTGCAACATCCTTTCCACTATCCTGGTAAAATTATGTATACCTTTTTTTTCCACAGATCCAGAAGAGCACTTCTGGCACCTTCCAAAATTCTTTGGAGGTGTTATTAAAGTTTCCCCAAAATTTCGATATTTCTCTTATCCCAGAGAAAGGGTTCATTTCTTGCTTTACACATTTATATAGTTTCCAACTCACATCCCATATACAATTGGAGTTTTTTTCCCTTGACCAGTAAACCCTTAGGATTTGGGGAAGATACTTATTGTAAGTTGAATTAGTACTCAGAATTGTCTTGCAGGGAGTATCTCCAACTGAGCTCCTGTTCTCCACAAACAATCTTCTCCTGGTATCATGGAGCTTAATACCCACCCTTCTGGCCACCTCAGTTTACTGCTAGTGAAGGTGTAATTACCTTTTAGTATTTCTCATGCAGTTAGACTAGTACCTCTCTAGGGCCATTCTTCTGCTATCTGAGGTCCTCCACAAACCCAAAATTGAGTTAATTTTAGTTCACTTGCTATTTTCTTTGCTAGATTTACAAATACATTCTGTCCCACTGGGGGAAGTTCTAGTTCTTTGATCATCTCACGATATAGATCATTCAAAGGTAATAATGTTGATGTTTTTGGCTGTTTCTTTATTTTTAGTGGATGGTCCTTTCTGTAGAGCAAACTCCCTTCCTTCCGTGTCATGCAAAATAATACATATGACACTCCTCGACAGTAAGAGACACCAACTGCAATATGATTAAGGCAAACAGAGGTCCAGTATAGGGTACACCTTCACTCCCCATGCCTATTGGGTTGCAGCCAACAGCAGGGTCAATGGATCTTCTTTGTGACAAGTGTAGAGATTAACCTGGTCTTGCCCTCTGTTGCTTTGTTTTATGTGGTTGATTAGGTCAAGGGATTTTGCTGTTGTGAGAAAGGAATTTTTAAGAGTGGTTTACTCTGTCGAATAGTTACAACCCCACTTCATACCATAAATTTGTTACCTTAATTTTTTATAGGACTAGGATGTAATATTAATGATTATGGAGTCACAGTTTACACCTCGCAACTCAGTTTGTGATTACACTATTGGTTTTCACCACGGTGGCCCCTCCCAAGCGCTGAGATTTTGCAGGGAGTCAGGTCTCAAGGGCTACCATCCTCTGGTGACTGTAAGAGAATTTACTTTTGGGTTATTTTGAGCCTCAGATATTCTCCTTGGCATTTCCACTCTGGGACTGCTGGAAGGGGTGCCACAGGCCCTTTGAGTTGGGTACTGTGGGTCCATCCCTTCTCCATAGTCCTCACTGCAGTTTCAGTAGTGAATAATATCTGATAGGGTCCCTCCCATTCTGGTTTGAGGGGTTCCTCTTTCCAAGTTTTAATCAAAACCCAGTCTCCTGCCATAAATGTATGTATTTTCATTTCTAATTTTACAGTTTGGGGGAATAACCCTTGTTGCCTAAGGTTTTCCAAATTTTTTGCTATCATTGCAATATATTCCCTAAGGTATTTGTCGCCCAACTCAAGAGTGGGGAGTTGGGTTCCCCTTAGACAGGTGGGATAGGACAGCCCAAATAGCATCTCGTAGGGAAATATGTTTAGATCTTTCCGGGGGACTGTCCGAATTTGGAAAAGTGCTAGGGGTAAGCACTTTGTCCATAGTAGTCCTCTTTCCAGTGTCAGTTTGATTATGGTCTGTTTCAAGGTTTGGTTCATGCGTTCTACTCTTCCTGAGTTCTGGGGGTGCCAGGGGGTATGGTGTTGCCAAGTAACTTACAAGGACTCACATATTAATCTCAGGAGCTTTGAGGTGAAGTGCGGTCCCCGGTCTGAGTCTATGGTCTCAGGTAACCCGAATCTGGGAATCACCTGTTCCATCAGTACTTTCACTATGCTTTGTGCTGTGGCTTTTAAAACTGGAAATGCTTCTACCCAATGTGTTAAGTGATCTACTATTACTAATAAATACTTTCATCTTTGGACCAGGGGCAGTTTGGTAAAATCCACCTGTATCTTTCGAAAGGATCTCGTTGCCAATTCTCGTCCTCCAAGGGGATGAGTTCTTTGTACCTTTTTGTTTACTTTTTGGCAGATTAGACATTGGTTTGTTGCTTGTTTAACCACAGTCCATACCCCTAGGTCCCTGTAAATTTTTAGAAATGTTTCTACTAGAGTCTGTGTTCCCCAATGTGTGCTTTGATGCAGTTCTTTTAGTATTTCTGGCATGATGGTTTCTGATAATATTTGCCTCCCATCTGGGAGGCACCATTTTAGTCCATCATCTTTCTTGGTCCCTATTTCCAACAATTTTTGTTCTTCTTTTTCAATAAATACTGGTTGGGGAACTTCTCTTGGCACTGGTATAAGGGCCATTACTTTTGCTTCTGGTACCTTATGCCCTAGAGCTGCTTCTCGGGCACCTTGGTCAGCTCGGGTGTTCCTTTGACAAATTATACTTTTTTCATTTTGGTGTCCTTTAACATGTACGATGGTAATTTCTTGGGGTTGTTGGACTTCCTCTAGTAAGGTTTCAATAAGTTCACGATGGCCTAATTCTTTCCCTTGAGAGGTCATCATTCCTCTCTCATGCCAAATTTTCCCAAACACGAGTGCGACTCCCCAAGCATATCTAATAATAATAATAATAATTATTATTATTATTATATTATTACTAATAATACACAGTGCACTGATTACCACATGCACTTCACATGCTTGAGCAGACCAGTTGCTCAGGAGAGTCCCTGATTCTATCACCATAAAATCTTCTCCATCAACTACTGCTTAACCACTTTTCCTTTTTCCTTCTATTACCTTCGATGATCCGTCTGTGAATAGATGCATCCCTTCTTTTATGGGAACATCCATCAAATCTTCTCTGACCTTTGTCTGGTAATCGATAACATCTAAGCAGTTGTGTTCAGTCTCACTATATTCTGTCTCCTTTTGACCATATAAAAACTGGGCTGGATCTACACATGAATTGGAGGTTAAAGTTAAGTCATCTTTTTCCATTAATATAGTCTCATACTTTAAGATTCACGAATCTGTCATCCACCTCCCAGATTTTTGACTTAGTATAGTCTTCACTGAATGTGGAGTGTGGACATTAATTTTTGCTCCAAATGTTAACTTCCTTGCCTCTTCTACGAGGATGGTTGTGGCAGCTACTGCTTGTACGCACGTTGGTCATCCTCTCATTACTGGATCTAATATCTTTGATAGAAACCCCACTGGTTTTCTGACCCCTCCCCAGTCTTGTGTGACAACTCCTTTTGCAATCCCTTCTGTAGCATTTACATAAATGTCAAAAGACTTCTTTAAATCTGGTAATGATAATACCTGTGCTTGCGTTAAAACTTCTTTTAGTTTTTCAAATTTTTCTATTTCCTCTAAAGAATATTCTGCTTGGTAAACTTTATCAAGGGTTGAGTCATCTGTCAATTTTTCATATAGGAATTTTGTCTTACTACTGCACTCCAGAATCCATAACCTGCAAAAACCTATTAATCCTAAAAATTGTCTTATTTCTTTTTGTTTGTGGGAGAGGGAGATCTAAAATACCTCTTATCCTCTCAAAACTTAATTTTTGCCCACCCTTTCTTATAATATGTCCTAGGTATTTAACCTCTTTTTCTACAAATTGAAGTTTACTCTTTGATACTCTTAACCCTTGTTGTCCCAAGAAGTTGAGCAGTCTTACTGTTTCCTCTTCTAATTGTTCTTTTCCTGCTATTAACAAATCACCTAGATATTGTAAAATAGTAATTCCTTCTTCTGAGTCAAATTTACACATCACAGTTTCAAGGGCCTGTCCAAATAAATTGGGTACTTCTGAAAAGCCTTGTGGGAGAACCATCCATCTCAGTTGCTGCCTTCGTCCTGAATTTGGATATTCCCACTCGAATGCAAAAATATCTCTAGAATTTTCATACAGTGGACAGGTCCAGAAAGCATCTTTCAGATTAATTACTGAAAACCACTCGCACTCAGGAGGTATTCTGCTCATTATGGTATATGGATTTGGAACAACAGGATGTCTTGCTCGGACCATTTTGTTGATTTCTCTTAAGTCTTGGACTAATCTGTATGTCCCATCACTTTCTCACTGGCAGAATTGGAGTGTTATATGGTGACATGCAGGATTCTAATAATCCATCTTGTATTAGTCTTTCTATCAGTGGTGCAAGGTCTTTTCTCCCTTCAAGGGGAATGGGATACTGCCGAACTCAGACAGGAATTTTTGTATATAATTCTACTCTAAAGGGTTCTATCTCCAGTCTTCCCCTATTCCCATCTCCATCCCATACTTGAGGATTTATATCTAATCCTTCCCTTAAGATGAAAAGTTTAACTCCTACCCCTTCCCCTTGTGGTACAACTCCCACCCCAAGATTCCCATTAGATCTCTGCCCAGTAGATTTACTCCAGCTTGGGATGTGATTAATACATCCACCTTAATTATTTTTCCATTTCCTTTTATTAATACAGATGAGGCTTCAGGTACTTCAAATTTCTCTCCTTTTGCCCTGATTACTGTAAAACTTTGATCAGACACTCTAACCCCCATGCGGGGTTTGATTACACAGGTCCGTTGAGCTCCCTAATCTACTAAGAAGATGGTATCCTCCCCCTGGGGTTCTAATTTCAAGCTTATCAAGGATTCTCTTCCTATTTCTGACCCCAGAGGGTAGAGTCCCTGACTTCCCTATTCCAAGTCCTCCTGTAACTGGAAGATTTGGATGTCTCTCTGGTGCTTTAGACACTCTCTCTTAAAGTGTTCTTCTTTCCCACAATAAAAACATATTATTTTCTTAGTTTGTACCCCTTGGGGGGCTGTTTCTAGTTCTGGCTTCTGCATTATTTGAGGTCTCTAGTGCCGGGTGGTTTTTTACCCTCTATTACCACTGGGACCCCCTTTTTGTTCTTGTGGTGCTCCCACCTCCTCTCTTTGTGGTGGTTGTTCTTCTCCAGATTTACTTGCCTCTTTCATTGTAGTCCACATCACTTTAACTTTCTATTTCTGCTTTTCCTCATCTTTCCATACATATACTTTTTGGACCTCTTTTAATAATACATTCAACTCCTTCTCATACCATTCTTCTATCTTTTCTAATTTCTTCTTAATATCTGGCCAGGAGTTAGTTCCAAAACAAACTTTCAATAATTGTTACCCTACTGGGTCATCTAATTTAACTCCTGAATACTGCTGCATGTTCTTTTTCAACCTTTCTAACCATTCACTTGGTGACTCATCTGTAGATTGTCATCAAAGGCTTTGGTTGCATTTTGCCCTCGAGGTACAGCCTCTCGAATTCCCTTAATAATACAGTTATGATAATCGACCATGTTTTGCCTCCCTACATCCGTATTTTGGTTCCAATCTGGGTGGTCTACTGGCATCTTTTGCTCTCCTTGTTGCCCGTTTACTCCCTGTGGATGCTCTCGGTCCCAGATACAGATTCCTGCAGCTCTAATCATTTCTCTCTCATCTGTCGAGAACAGTGTTTTCATTATAGACTGCATCTCATCCCATGCAAAAATATTGGGACCTAAAAACTGATCAAGTTCTTTGGCTAGACCCAACGGATCTTCTAACAACTTTTTCATTTCCTTCCCAAGTTCCTGTACCTCAGTGCTGGTCAATGGCACATTTACATAGCCTACACCTCCTTGTGCCCCATGCATTGGAACTTCACTAAGGGGGTAAAGTTCCTCCAATGTTGCTAACTGTTGTGCCCTTCTGGCCCTCTCACGTGTCTGGGGGGACTCGGAGGAAGGGTTGTGTTAGGACTTTGCGCTCCAACATCTCCATCCTCCTCCGGGTTATAGGGAGGAGGATTTTCTGAGACAATATCTATTGGATTCCACCCAGGATCTGTCTTTTTCTTTTGGCTATTTTTCCCACTGTTTGCTACAGAGACTGGAAATAATCCTACAGACCCCATCCAGCAGGTAGCATACGCATTTTCTTCAGGGTCAGATGACTCCTTCTCGTTCACATACTCTTTCAATGCTTGACATAACCAGCCTTCTGATGAGCCAAATTGGGGCCAAAAGACACAGTCTAATCTTATTGGTTCTTTCCTCCACTTGTACATACAATATTGTATCATTTTAGCTTTACTTTTCCCTCTAGTCCTTCTCGTTCTTTCCCATCCACTCAACATTCTTCCTAAGGGGCTATCATGAGAAACATCGGAGGCTTTTCCTTTAGCTTCTTTACTTGCTTTTCCACCCATTATAACAGTATCTACTTATGCTCCTACAGTAATAGTAATATAGATGTATTAAGGTTATTTCAGGGTAGAGTTTGGTTCACTAGGCTCTTCCGATTACCAGGTGTTCTTACTCTTGGACTACTCCTCTCCAGAATTCTGCGCTCACGCTAAAAAGTTCCCTTCCAAACTCTTTTGTCCTATTCCAGGACTCAATTCCTGTGGGGCAGTCCAATGCCCCCGTCGTACCACCAGAAGTCCACGTGAAACTCCTCTGGTTTTCCACACATGGCTTCACTCTGCGTTTACTACGCCTCAATCCCGTTACTTTTTTTTTTTTTACTCACCAGTTCCTGTGCACAGATCTGAACATTGCCACCATTTTAATTGTTTTGCCGACTGTTTCCCTCTCGTTTTTTTCCTTGTTTTGTGGTAATCCGTCCCAGATTCATGTCGCTGCTGACCCCAGAGAGATCCCAGACTCCTGGGCCTCCAAAACAGAGGTGGAGCACGCTGTCCAGGAGCACCGAGTTCTCAGCCATGATCGGCAGACTTGTATCCCGAAGGAGCCCCCAAAATTGTGAGAAAAATCTCTTTCTTTTAAATTTATGACGATGGTGAAAAAAATCCACAGAACAAAGAAAATAATAATAATGATAATACGGGTAGGAAAATTTAATTACAGCACTTGTTGGGTGCTCAGGTCCCAAAATTTCCAAGAGTACATCTCCTGATTCAAAGTCCCCGCTTTTTAAACATTCCTAAGGTCCAACCCTGTTTACGACACTGGGGACAACACAGATTACGCACTTTGGAAGCAACATCTTTAGAGGAAAAACCAATGCAGATGCAGTTTCCCGAAGTCAACACAGGAAAAAACTTACAGCTTAAACTCAGGCATCGCAAATTTATTGTATGGAATCCCCTATGCTGTATAAAACCTCTCTCACCCAGTCCCCGTAAGGCTGCCCTGGGCAATGCCATGATTGTTCTGCCCACAGAGCCAGCCCATGCCCCTATCCTAACACCATTGCTTGCCTCACCTGTCTCTCCCCGGTCCCTGGGTTCCTACAGGGTGTTAATCTCCCATCCCCTCTTCTTGGCTAACCAAGTAACCAAGCCTCTCCCTTCCTCCCAGCAGCCTTAATAAGCTGTGGGAAATTTGAATAAACCCTCTTTGCCACTGGACTGCCTGAGTACTGTGTGGTCTCGGCAGCTAGCCAGCACCGGGACTCACATCACAGCAGCTCCATCCCTGTGAGACAGAGTGCAGAGAGGATTTTCCCCTCAAACCCTGTCAACACACTGTTGGTTATGTCAGTAAAAATTGTACCTCTGTCCTAGCCAACAAGAGGCCCAAGATAAAATTGCACCTTAATTGTAATAATGGCCAGTCTTCACGAGCAAAGATCCGGGGAAGGTCTTTACACCTTCCAGCCTGTGCATTGGATTTTTTAGGTGAGACACAGTGTGCGCGGAACTGAGCCCACCCTTTAATCCTAAGGTTCATCTGCCGGGGCCAAGCAAGCTTGGACGGTGGCAGCGAGGTCCTCAGGACGTAGATGGGTTGCCTTTAAGGCTAACGAGTTCCATCTACCCGGGGAGTATCCCTGACCGGGAATCGAACCCAGGCCTTGGTGGTGACAGCGCCACACCCTTAACCACTAGACTGCACCTTAATTAGAATCTAAGTGAAGATAAAATATGATTTCAGCATAAAAAATGAAAGGTTTGAGCATGATCTAAGTTCTCCTTTCCTTATCTGGATTAATGAAGAATTATGAGACAATGTGTGGTATTACATGTAGTCAACTCCTTCTTCTAAGAAAAATGAAGAAAGTCCAAGAAATGGGGAAACTATGCCTCCACTCAAGCTTTTGTGAGTCTTTACCATTAATTTTTTTTTTCTTCTCAGGGCTGTTCTTTAATAAACATGAACTATGTATTTCACAGGTGCTGCATTTTTTTAACATATTATTTGTACATAGCATATTTAGGCTACTGAAATTTATCACACTGACAGAAATGGCATGACAGGTTTTCTTCCATGTGCTAAGTAGTTTTTATTTTGTTCATGAACAAATTCCTTGTCTGTCAACCAAACTACTATAAAATTATATACAAAATAGTTAACAGAATAGAAAGGTTTTATTTCTTCTGCAGGAATCTTCTACCTGTTCGAATATCTACTCCTGTTTAGGAATATACATAATAAAGATCTTGTCTTAGTGCAATCTGAAAATAGAATTTGGGTTTAGTGATTAAATGACCCTGCTCAGCAATAACAAAAACATCTCTGTATTATCAACCCCGTGTTCAGCACAAACCCAAACACAACTGCAAACCAGCCACTGGGAAGGAAACAAACTCTACCCCAGCCAAAAACAGTACACCATCCAGCTCCCTACTTTGCTCAAACTAGAATAAAAAATAGAAATACCTCCCTTTGGTGTATGAATTGGTGCTGCACACCAGGAAATGAGCCTGTGTTTGGGACAACATAAAGGTCTGGGAATGAACAGATCTAGAGCAGTTCTGCTGAGAACGACTTTGATAAGAGTTTGGACATAAGCCAGCAATGTGTGCTCGAGCCCAGAAACTCAGTTGTGTCCTGGGCAGCAGGTGAGGGATTCTGCCCCTCTGCTGCACTGTGGTGAGACCTCACCTGCAGTGTTGCCTCCAGCTCTGGGGTCCTCAGTGCAGGAAGGACATGGACCTGTTGGAGCAAGTCCAGAGGAGACATATAGATGACTGAGGGATGGAGCACCTCTGTTATGAGGAAAGGCTGAGAGAGTTGGGATTGTTCAACCTGGAGAAGTAGAAGGTTTTGGGGTGACCTAATTGTGGTCTTCCAATACCTGAAGGAAGACTACAAGACAGAGAAAGAGAGACTATTTACAAGGGTTTGGAGTGACAGGACAGGGGAGAATGACTTCAAACTGACAGAGGGCAGGGATAGATTAGATATTAGGAAAAAATTCTTCCCTGTGAGGGTAGTGAGGTCATGGTACAGGTTGCCCAGAGAAGCTGTGAATGTCCCACCCCTTTAGGGTGTTCAAGGCCAGGTTGGATGGGACCCTTAGTAACCTGATATGTATGAGACTGCTAAAAACTTCATCTGGGATTGTTTTGGCACAGACAACCTTTTCCAAGGCAGTTTCCAGCCCTTGTGTAATATGGGTAGAACCAGTTTCCACATATTATTCCTTTGCAAACACCACAAAAAAGGAAGCCATTTCGTTTGCTTCTACATTACCCTCTTAGATGTCTATTACGTTCTAAAAGCTGAAATAAAATTAAAAGGAAAAGTAATTAAATCAAACTGAACTCTAGTTAAGCAAAGGTTTAATATCAAAGTAGAAAGTACATGCAAATAAACTAAATCAAAAATTAGTGCAGCCTTCAATGCACCAAAGAGTGTTTATTTTTATGCATGCAAACTTGAGTTGCTGTATGCACTCAATCTTTAAGGTTATTTGCAATTGAAGTAGAATGTAATTTAATAGGACTTCACTGTCTTTGCTTTAAACTTAGTTTTTCATAAAATAACACATAGGACAAGGAAGAAGACTACCCCTTGCTAAGGTTTTCAGGACTGGAAAATGTGCATTAAGTATTTGACTGGGATATTATAAAGGAACTTTTACATTAAAAACAGGCTATTGTTTGTTTTATTCATGCGATCACAATATTCAGGAAGATTCAGAGGATTTCTTCACAGATAACGCACAAATGCTCTGATTAGTCCAACTGATATCTTAAAACTGTCTTGTGTTACCATTTAAAAATTAGTTCTTATAGGAAAAACAGGTGCCTTTCTTCATCTTTTTTGCATCTTGTTACCACAGACAAGTTAAGGTAATATCAGTATAACTGAGGATTTTTAGAAAAGTTTTGCTCTTTGTGATGAGTGCCTCATTTAGATAGAGCATTGAAGTATATTTGCCTACAATTTTACCTTTGAGTGCATTGAAACCACAAATTATCTCAGACTTTCCTAATATACTAGAAAAAAAATATACTAGAAAAAAAAAAGGGTCACTATAAAATGGAGAAAACTGAGTCTTCTTAATTAAAAGCTTTACATCAAAATTTTCAAAACAAATCTCTGTCTGTTCCTTTTCCCTTGATCTTAGCCCAGTACCTTTCCCTGGTTTCCTTGATTGCCTGAAACACTTCACAGTTCCCTTTAGATCTTGTAAGGTGATAGATAAAGAAGAAAAAGGCTCCTGATGGTTTCCTGGAAAAACCCAGCACCTGGGGAGACATTCATAGAAACTGATAAAAGGATTAAAATGAAGAAAGGAGTGATATTGAGATAACATGGCCCTTTTTCCAAACATCCTGGCTGCCAGGAACTCGGGAAGTGGATTCTTAGGCCTATTTCATCTGTCCATTGTCGCTGGTTGAAGCGGGACACAACACAAAACCCTTATGGATCCAGAGGCTGGAACACTTTATTGCATGATGTCTGCTACTTTTATACACTTTTTAGGCTACACATGTCAACTCTCCACTGGTTCTCACATACATAAATATTCTTCCATTGACCACTAATGGTGTTATATAACTCTGCTTACTGCGCATGTCACGAAACACATTTTGCTGTGTTCAGCACATTTTACCGGAAAACCATATTGTTACAATGTCCGGGTCTGTGCGTAACTCTCCCCTGAACAAAGGTTCCTACTTAGTTTTAACTCTTCCCGAATCCCTCAGGCCACAAGGTTCGAGAGGAGGGGTTGAGGGAGTCACAGCAGAAGAGTTAGCAACAGCAGGATTTATAGGGGAAGGATTTGTGATATCAGGAGTTACAGAGTTCCCAGAACTTTCCCCTTGAGCATTCCCAGAGGTCTCCCTAGGAGTTTCTGTGGAAGCTCCTGTAGAAGCTTCTCCAGGGACAGCAACCGACACTATCCCAGAACCTCCTGATTTTTTATGTTCTTGCAGTGTTTCTCTTAACACACGCCATGTAGTTAGTAACTCTACTGCTTTCTCATCTCCGTGTGTGGATGCTTCAAATAGCCGACGACCTAAATCATCCCACACAGATTCACTAAAGGCAATCTCAGACGTTGCCTGAAAACCCTGGTCTTTGCTCCACTTCAACATTTTTTGTAGGAACAAGTCACTCATCTTAATCCCATGTTCTTCCAGCAGCATTTGCCACATTCGGATGATAGATTCATCCTCTTTGGACAACATGGACATGGAACCCATTTATGCTCCGGTGGCACACCAGTTTTTTAAACAGGTGTCTCAAAAATATTTTTGGCCGGCCTATGAACGACTCCCCTGTTGTTCTTACTAGCTACACCAAAGTTTTCCCGCCTCCAACAGCTCTCTCGAAGTTGTCTTTCTCCGTCCTCGTTTGGGACGTGTAACTATTTACTTGACCAAGTTAGAGGAGTGACTTACAGAAATTACTTTACACTGTAAGGCAGTTTAGCGAAGGGAAAATTAAGCAGCGACAAAAGTAGAATACAAAACAGTAATATGGTAATATAACAACTAAAGTTCGCAGTTGCAGGGGTTAAAAAACCCCAACCACAACTCTGTTACTCAGCAATCATTGTTACCTAGCAACAAGCCAGCAGGTGCAGTTCAGCTCAAATTCCTCTGTTCGGCTTGAGAAAGTAGGGGGGGGCAGACGCCGCAGCAAAAGCAGAGGCGGAGTTTTCAAAAAGCAAGTGGCAAGCGTAGACTCAAAGTTTGATTTCCTCAGCTCCGAGCTAGCAAGCTAAGCTGCTGCGGCAGACGATTGCAAAAAGCCTGGCTGCTCCATAACAAAACCGGAGGCAGAGGTAAGGCGGAGACCTCTCCTCTTTCAGTTCAGCAGAAGAGTAGCGGCAGAAGCTGCCGCAGCAAGCGGATGCGCGGGCCCCGGGGTCTACCTCGCTGCTTCTTCATTTCGTCTTCTGCCGATCGCTGATCAGGGTTCGTTCGGCGGCAAAGTCCAGATCTTTTCGCTGCTTCTTCTCTTCGCTCTTCTTCCGTTGATCGCGTCGAGGTCTTCAGATGTCGCGGGTCGAAGTGGGACATGACACAAAACCCTTATGGATCCAGAGGCTGGAACACTTTATTGCACGATGTCTGCTACTTTTATACACTTTTTAGGCTACACATGTCAACTCTCCACTGGTTCTCACATACATAAATATTCTTCCATTGGTCACTAACGGTGTTATATAGCTCTGCTTACTGTGCATGTCACGAAACACATTTTGCTGTGCTCAGCACATTTTACCGGAAAACCATATTGTTACAATTTCCGGGTCCGTGTGTAACTCTCCCCTGAACAAAGGTTCCTACTTAGTTTAAACTCTTCCCGAATCCCCCAGGCCAGCTGGGGGAGAACCACCACAGTCCATCACTCCAAAAATTAGTTTCTTGGCTACAGGCACTCAAACTGCCTAAAGAAAAAGGTATAAAAAGAGATTGGACATAAGCAAAAATAGGGTGAAAAGTTCCACCAACTCTGTGGAGGTAACTGACAGGTTACCTTTTCTCCCTCCACCTTCTAGGGATGCCTTGGAGTGAGCGATTGCTTTATACATGCATGCTAATTTACTTTTGCTCCATTGTACTTTAAAATTTTTACTTATTCTTTGTTAGTTCTTTTGCTTTAGGTTGGGTGTTTAAGTTTTTGCTTTACTTACTTTTTGTAAGTTGTCTTACTTATTTGTAAGCTGCTTTTGCTTTAGCGTGTGTGACTATGCTTTGTATTATTATTATTATTACTACATAGTTTAAGTACACTTTTTTTTGAAGTTAGACCCTGTTCCAGACACAGTAAACCCCATAAATTATCACAAATTTTTATTAATAAATGTGTTATTTTGTGAACTGTTAGAGTGAGTCCGTTGTTAGGTGTTGACAGCATTTTTTCCAGGTAGATTCACTTCTATATCCATTTATGTGACTTTTCATATCACAGAACAGAAGGTAAGAAAGATGCTTCTCATTAAAGGAGAATCAATAAGTATTTGAAGTGTCCTCTTTATGATTCAACACCCTTCTAATTTAAAGAGAAACATAAATTTAAATTGGAAGTCTTTTTAAAGGATCATTTGCTTGTCATAGGAAATGAGAAAGTGTAGGAAATGCTTCCAGGTTTCATATAAAAGAGTACAAGTACAGAATTAGAAACCTGAAGACAATCTCAGCACTGGAAGTTTTTGTGTCCTATTCTTGATAAATAAAGTAATCATTCATTCCATTGTGATTTAAAGAATTATATTTAATAATCTGTCAGAATTTCATACCAGTTTACCTTATTTTATGTAGTTTACTTCATGTCAATTGAAAATGTAACTCCTGATGACCTCAATAATCTTTAATTTAACAGAACTAAGAAATGTCTCTTTTAGGGTTAGGGTTATAAACTGCCCTGTTTTGCATTAATGCCTTCGAGCAAGTTTGTCCAGCGGGAGCTGGCTTGCTCCCAATGTTGTCTAAATAAATACTTTGCTGCTTAAAGATTAAAAAAAAGTCTCTGAGCAGTTCACATTCCGCGTTTTTTTGGCATCAGTCTCCAGAGACTCACTAAAATAAGTGCAAAGGATGAATCACTGCTTGGACCTGACTTTTTCACTGTCGATGAGCTTAAACCAATTGCATGGATTTGGGCCTCTTTAGACATTTCATGTCCTGAAAGTCCATGCCAGAGTTGATGTTAACAAAAAGCAAATTTATTTTTTTCTTCACAGAGTCATGTTTTTCAGATCAAAATAAAACAGTGTGAAAGTGTGAAACAAAGGAGAGAAAGCACAAGCAGACATGCTAAATTATTGCATTTTCTGACCAGTTTGCTGTTGCCTTAAGAGACCATGGAGAAAAAGACTCCAAGCCAATTTAGTGTATAAGATAAAGAGAGTAGGTCCTTTAATCAGCTTACAGGCCAGGGGAATACATATAATGCGTGCTCCCCCCCCAGACAGTGGTTCTATGATTTTATAAGGTCCATCCAATCCCAGATCTGTCCACCCCCAGTTCTGCCCTGTTCTGCCCCCTGACACGCCCCTTAGGGAATTGAGTCTGAGGGCATTTGGGACCCCTTTCTTCCTCATCTTCATCTTCTTCGCAGCACATACAGTCCTTGGAGGTCCTCCAAAGTTCTGGGCTTGAAGGTTGCTGTGTCTGTGTGATATCTTCTGGTCCAGGTTTTTCTACAATTCTACCTTAAAAAGAAGGCTAAACATGCTAAGGGAATTTAGAGGGATTGATATGAAATGGGGTAACAAAATTGGGTAACTACTGATACCTTGGAGTTTTGATTTTTTTAATTTTTGTAGATCTTAGAAGTAGTTACGTAGGAAATGTAGATTTTAGAGTAGCAGCATATTATCCCTTTACCCTTTTAACACACCAACCACACATAGTAAACCCTGTTACCCATTCCCATATCAATTCCCCTAAATTCCATTAATTTATTTAGTCTCTTTTTCAAGGTAGAATTGTAGAGCACACCCTAACCCTATGCAAGAAAATATAACTATAGACTCAACAACCTGCAGGCCTAGGACTCTGGAAGGCCTCTAAGAACATTACGTGCTCTGAGGAAGATGAAGATGAAGAAGAGGAGGTCCCAAAACGCCCCCAGACTCAATTCCCAAGAGGCGTGGCTAGGGCAGAACCTGGGCGGTGGCCAGACAGGGATTGGGTGAAAATCATTATAAAAACTGTGAACACCTGTATTGGAGAGCGCATTGGGGGTATTCCAGAAAGCCTGGGGGCTCATTAAAGCCTTTGTATCCTTATCTTATCTCCTACCTAATTTGGCTTGGAGTCTTTTTTTCCCTACAGCCATTTAGGCAACACTATTATGCTACAGGGTAAAGGATATAATACAGCTACATTAAAATCTACATTCACTACCCAACTACTTCTAAAATCTACAAAAGTTAAAGAAATCCAAAAAGCTCTGAGGCATCATAACATGATTCATTTTATGTATGACTCTTCTATGAGCTGAAGGAGACATCAGAAAAAGCCAGACAAACAATTAAAACCACCTTTGAAAAAAATACAGGAGAATCACGGAGACAATAATATGGTGCCACAGGACACAGTACAAGAAACTTGAAGTTTGTGGCTTCAAGTTTTGAGCAGGAAAATTTAGCAATTGTTAAAAATATTCTGGGATTTGGGGATCAAATCTCAATAACTGATGCTGGAAAACTTGGGAAATGTACTGTTCAAAGATTTTTTTTTTTTATCTTTTAGCAGTAAGGAATTTATTTAGTCAACATTGGGAGCAAGCCAGCTTGTGCTGGACAAACTTGAAGGCACCAATGCAAAACCAGGGTAATTTATACAGTCTAGATCCATGATTAACATACATATTCATATGATTACAACATCTAATCATGCATGATGATAATAGGCAGAGTCTGGGTGGAGCTTAGGGCGGTGCTTTCCAGATTCTTCTCTTGGTGGTGGTAATTCCAGCCTTCCTCCTCAAATCAGGGGTCTATTTCTCTTCTTCCTCGCTTTGATCTTCTTACCTCTTATTGTTCTTGTCCCAACTACTGAAGCTTGCAAAAACCCTTGGTTCTAATCCCTTTTCCCCTATTCAAATGTCTACTCTATCTTTATTTATGGCGTCTAGGTTGATTGTATAGCATTTCTAGCATTCTTCTTAGGTTTAGTTCCAATAAGCAGAACAGAACAAGTTTGGAATGTTTCCTTAGCAGTACAGGCAGAGCAGGTGTTGGGGCTTTTTCTCAACAGAGTAAGCTACCTCAGTTAACTCTTTTAGGCCTTGTTCTCATTTCATAACTCATCCTGTCTAAGTTGGTTGATATTTTTTTAATCATTCATTCATAGGCCAAGTACTCAGTGTTCAGTACAATGTGTTTGCTATTAATCTTAGAAAAATCTGGTCAATTAGACAGAATCTTTGTGGAAGTATATTTTAATACATTTTCAACATTAGCATCCATGACCCTGGGCAAGAAGGAAGATATAAAAACCACCAGACACAAGGGTAGATCAAGATCAGAATTTATAACTTCTGTAATGAATTCTGGATCTTTTACCTAGAAATCTTTAACCAAGAGGCAATCATAAATTAAGGGAGTTGAAACTTGAACAGAATTTATGGCTGACAAAAAGGCTCTTTATAACTTGATTCATCTTTAGGGAACAGAAACACTGTTACGTAACAGTGTAGGAGACTGGAGGAACAGTTGACTGGCTCAAACCACCAGGTGGGAAAGTGGTGGGGGGAAAGGATGAGCTCTGCATAGGTGGGACAGCCACTGCTCCCTCCACCCTTCCCTTGAGCCTCCACTGCACAGTGCATGCGCATTTGAAAAGTCAGCTGTGGTTGACACTGGAATGGGGTTGGTCAGGCACAAGTGCCATGAAGGTTCTGGCACTGTGTAAAGTGCAGGTGTGAAACTTTGGCACTGAAATTAGCATAGACCCAGACTGATAAAAGGATGGTGAGATATGTGCCATGAGGCCCACTCCACTACCCTGGATTTAAAAGCTCCTGAGACTACAGTGGATCCTAGGGTGGTGACTGTCTACCCTCTCTTTCCTTTTTCTTTCTCTTTCTTCTCCTACCTTCTTCTCTAAATATATTGTAAACCAGACCAAAAAATCCAGTCAATGCCTTGCTAAGTGTCCTTATTCTGTCTGGATGGTCTTAGGTTTGTGAGTAAAAGTTGTTTGTTATTGAACCTTGTTGTTTCTCCTGCGCACCACTCAGTGTATATCCAACTACCTTCCCCTAAACACTAAGATGTTAAAGAAATTTTCCCAAACTAATTTTTCTATAGTGCAGCAATCTGATAACTGCGATTCCAATCATCAGTCTAACACTCCACTTATAAACTGATATAATTTATAGACCTTTGAGGAGTTACGTGAATACAGAACTTGGACAAAATTATATGAATCAAGTGTTGCATGTCCTTTTTACTCTGACCAAAAAAACCCAAAAAACATTTTAGATGTATGTTGACTGAGAGAGTAGAAGAAGAATGTAAAAATTGGGGAGAGTTTCTGACCATGGGAACACTTTATTCCAGCATTTGAGGCAGAACATTCAGAAAGATCCAGAATTTTCCTTTGACAAAGCAATTATATGTGGCTAGCAAGGGAATTTGCTTCATCTACTCTGATGTTTATATGGACAGAAAGCAGTTTTGCAGTTTGGACATGAGAGAGAATAAAAAATGAGAAAGAAAAGAGACCTGGGGGAGAAAGTTGTGTACTATTCAAACTCAGAGTTGACAAAACCAGCACAAGGAGTTTTTCATGCTGTAGCATAAAATGTGAGATAAAATGATGCCCAGAAGCACTACTGAACAATGGTTTATCTACCACAGAACTTGCTAAAACAGTCATAATACATTCAAATAGAGAAGTAGGCTTTGTTCCTTGGGCACTGGCATAAATAATTTTCACATCTTTGCATAGAGGAGATCAACATTAGCTAAATAAAAAACACCTTGTTGTTTAACCAAGAAAGGAAACCTTCCAAGGAATTTAATGCTTGTTTGTTTTCAGATGCAATTATATGTTTTGCAGATTGGGTACAAACCTGGGAAAGATGTATTTAATCCTGACACAGCTGACAAAGTGAGATAAAGACAAGAGTTTGTATGTGTGATGGGGAAGTGATCACGTTTGTTCTCTTTTTTTTTTTTTCTGTCATCATGTGTGTTGATTGGGTGACATAGTTTAGCATCAAGGAAGACATCTTACCTACTTGCTGTGCCCAGGCTGCTGCACGCAGTGTCAGATCATCCCCTCTGGGGTAGAGGGGCTCATGGAGCTGCCAGGTGAGGCAGGCAGAGATACCCTGTGAGCCATAGCTCAGCTAATTGGTCAAAGGCTGGGAGCAGTTGCATAGCCACATGTCAGACAAGATGGAAAGGAGAAATCTCAGTCTCAAATGTCCATAGGGGACAGATTTTTCTTAACTAATGTCCTAGTTACAGGGGCCAGGACCAGTTTATCACTGTTAATAAATGGATCATTTGCAGCAGCTGCCCAGGGCACACCTGACACCTCAGGCTACAAGCTGGGTGTGAAAGAACCCTGCCAGGCAGGGAAGTGTTTCTTTGGCTCCACACCAATGAGTCAGCTGTGATAACTCCCCTCTGGGGAGGCATTAGCACCTTCACACCCAGCCTGAGGGATAATCTCTGCTAATGGGCTTGAACTTTTTACCTCTGCTAAGGACTGCTGAACTGGCACTGTCCAATTAACTCAAAACCGGTATCATCTCTAGGAGCCTTTCTTTATCAACCTTCAAGGTCCCTCCTCTTAAGCCTCAAAGCTCCTTATCAAAACTCCAAGGTTTTCTGTTCCTGCTAAAGTCCTCATTATAAAATTAACCATATTCTGTCTGTAAGTTAGCATAAGCAAGCAAGGCCCTATTCTAATTCTATATAAGAATTAGCTCTAGTAAGCAACTAAGGCTACAATCTTGTGTCATTGCTTTATATTTTGATCACCCCTTATCAATAACTTCAAAGCTGTGTTCTCCCAGCAGGGACCTCTGTGAGATATTGGATTCAAATCTCACTCAATTATATATTGATATGGGTTGGAGCCAACTCACTGTGAGTGTGTGTGTGTGGGGAAGGGCTGGGCCTAAGGCCTGCTGAGAGCACATGAGCTGCAGCTAACAGGGCCAGGCCCCCTGAAAGCACACAGCAGAGCCAGAAGGCCTGCGGCCAACATGGCTGCACCAATGCAGAGCACATGGTATCACTGAGGGCCATATGGCTGGGCTGTCAGTCAAGGAAGGCCTGCCTGGTAGCCTGCCCACACCATGTCCCTGGAGCCTGTGATTGGCTACAGCACACCTCACTCTGACCTGGAAGGCACTGAGTGGTCAATGACCGGATATGCTGCCTGGGAGAGAAAACGAATCTGTATAAATACACTAGACTCCATGTGAGCTTCCTCTCTTCCTCTCCTCTACTCCAGCCTGTGCCATGTGAACCATCAAATCTTGTCATTAACTATTTTTCTCTCCTGTCTCTACTTCTCTCTTTCTTTCTTCTTTTTTTCTTTGCTCTTTTAATCTTTCTTCTTTTACTCTTTTCCTTCTCTTGTGGGTAACTTAAAACCAATGAATTGTATTTTACTAAAGGTGATATATTGATTGTTTGTAGTGGGTATTTTCTGTGAACTGGGTATTTGTGCTGGATTTTAGTTAAATTCTTTTCTTTGTTGTATTTTACTCCTGTAAAACCTTTTGTGGAGCCCCTGGTGGTCTAGTGGTAAAGGCGCGGCGCTATCACCGCCGAGACCCGGGTTCGATTCCCGGTCAGGGCCACTCCCGGGCAGGTGGGGCTCGTTAGCCCTTAAAGGCAACCCACCTACGTCCTAAGGACCTCGCTGCCACCGTCCAAGCTCGCTTGGCCCCGGCAGATGAACCTTAGGATTAAAGGGTGGGCTCAGTTCCGCGCACACTGTGTCTCACCTAAAAAAATCCAATGCGCAGGCTGGAAGGTGTAAAGACCTTCCCCGGATCTTCACTCGCGAAGACTGGCCATTATAAAACCTTTTGTCAAAGGGTCTTATTTTTCTCAACAAATTAAATAATTTCTCTTAGTGAAAGCATAGTAGTGTTTTCTCTGGATGCAAATTCAAGGTTATAACAAACCAAAAGGCTTCTAAACAATCTTAAATAAATGTAACTGCTCCAGGCAGCTGGTGGCTTAAAATCCAGAGCGTAACACTGTCGAAAGTGGTAATGTAGGAGGGACAGTTTTGGAAGTGGGTGTAACAGATGAGGTAATGTCCAAGTATTGTAATTCGATGATAGTATAAAGTTATAACACCTATGTAGTTTGGGGCACACACTTTGTGAATGATTCTTACACACTCAGCATGCTGTCAATAAAGAATGCTTTGCTTTCTAATACTCAAAAGGGAGTGTTAGAGAGTTCTTTCCAGTCCTTTTAGGCAACACTTCCACTCCTAGTCTAAGTGTACCTCAACTATTTTAGTCTTGGCAGCCTTATCCACCTGCTCATTGTTCTGATGTTCTTCAGTGGTGTGACTTTTGGGCAGGTGAGCATTGACGTGACGCACCTTCAGAGTCATGTTTTTCAGCCATGCAGCGATGTACTGCCACAATGCAGCAGCCCAGATGGGTTTACCCCTGCATTGCCGATTGGTCGTCTTCCATTGCTGTAGCCACCCCCACAGGGCATTAGCCACCATCCAGGAGTCAGTATAGAGGTACAGTACAGGCCCCTTTTCTGGTTCAGCAATCTCTAGGGCCAGTTGGATGACTTTCACTTCTGCAAATTGACTTGACTCAGCTTCTTCAGCAGCCTCAGTGACTCGTCATATGGGACTCCATACAGCAGCTTTCTACCTCTGATGTTTTTCTACCATGTGGCAGGATCCATCAGTAAATAGAGAATAGTTTCTTTCATTTTCTGGTAACTCACTATATGGTGGTGCTTCTTTGGGCATGAGTCACCCCTTCAGGCAATGCTCCAAAATCTCTGCCTTCTGGCCAGTCCATATCCTCTTCCAGGATTCCCAGAAAATCGAGATTTCACATTTGGGCTGGTTGTGTAATCAAAGCTACCCACTTACTCCATGTAGCACTGGTTGCATGATGTGTTGAGGGGATGTTCTCTTTGAACATCCAGTGCAGCACGGGCAAACGTGGTGCCAAGAAGAGACATGTTTCTGTTCCAATGTTATAGTTTTACTTGTTCTAAAAAACCAAGCTGGGAATTTTTTCTTTCCCCTGCATCGCTGTAAAAGAAAGATGTTGAACGAGGGAGGGGGAGGGTGGTTTTCCTAGGGTGATTGACATGTGTGCGGAGAGGCTCTGAATTTATTTTGTTTTCAGCCAGGTCTTCTGGCTACCTTTGGCCCCAGTCTACCTCCATTCTCCAGTGCCCTGTTCTGCCCACGGACCAGACCTGCTTGGATTTCATCAGAGAAAGCCAGGGCATCTGTGGAAGAACTTTTGGGGGAAGAGGCCGCCCCTTCCCTCCTCTGTTCCCCTGTTGGCAGTAACTTGTACTCATTGACAAAGGGGGGGAAATCCTGGCCAAAGCCAGCTGCCAACAGTGTGAGTCTGTGGGAAGAGCCCCTTTTTTCCCCTTCTCAGTGGCAGGAGGGGATCTCCATTTTCGGTTTCTCCCGCACACTGGGACCCCATATGGTGACTGCCAGAGCCCAACAGCACCCCCTTCTGGCCAATACAGAGCAACTGCAGGCTCTACTCCTCCAGAGATCCAACAGCGCCCCCTGCTGATCATGGTTAGAATTGCGCCAAAAGGTAGAAAGTACTGAACTGGTTTTTTTAGAGGGGACTTTGGGTACAGGATTACTGTTTATTTGTTTTTGTGTTCTTTTGTTGTTCTGCCAATACACATATATCCTTTAACAAAGGGATGTTATTTTCCCTTTTTCCATACTTCCTCAATTGGAGCCTCTGAATTTTGGATTTACAATTACTTAGAGGGAGGAGTTTGGTCTTCCTCATAACTCATCCTCCTTAGCAAAACACTTCAGTCTCATTAAATTGAGACACCCAACAACTTCTGAGGTGGTTTGAACTCCCTCATAGGCAGCTAATATCTCTTTTTCAGTTGGAGTGTAGTGGGCTTCTGATCCTCCATAACCCCAGCTCCTAAACCCTAATGGTCCACCTCAGCTTTCTCCTGATGTTCTTTGCCAGAGTCTCCAGTTGAGACCATGCTCCCCAACTGCAGTGTAGAGTATTTGGTTGGTTTTGGACAAACCAATCGGAGAAATAGAATAATAAAATAAGTCACCCCCCCTTTGGATTCAACCTCTCCTCACCCCCTCCAATAATGAAGGGATAAACCGAAGAGATTAGGAAACAGCAGTAACTACAAAGATATAAAGGAAAACTGTTTAAGTCAACAAGGCAGGAAATGTTTTCTAGCCCCCCAACCCCCAGAGCAAAAGCAAAGGACAAAATGGCAAGGGGCCCCCATGATGGACCACAAAGAAAACTATGGCAAATGAGTTTCTGCTGTCCAATGCCCTCCCCCAGCCAGAACACAATGGAGAATGGGGAAAAGCAAAACCTGGAAAACTATTTCATCTGAAATGAGTTATGCTGCCGGAAAAACTGACTGGCAGCAGCAGTGTCCACAGTCCCGGCGACTTGTGGTGGTGGCAGTCCCTGCAGTTTGTGGTGGTTATCAGAGGCAAAAGCATCGGCAAAACAGCAACTCCAGGCTTGCAGTGGTCCCAGTAGCTTGTGGTGGCTACTAGTGGCAAAAAACAGTGACTCTGGACTTGTGGCAGTCCCAGACACTTTTAGCAGCTACTGACAGTGGCTGGGACTTGCAGAAAGGCTCTGCAGCAGCTCTGACTTGCAGTAAATGCTCTCTTGAACCCCCTCCACCAGGTGGAAGAGTAGTCCCTTGTGATGATGTGATGGTATGAATATTCATCACTAAAGCTCCACCCCTTGTCTTGTAACCATGACAAGTATATTTTACATGGCTGGTCCTATCCAAACAGGTCCAAGAGCTTCCACACGAGCTATTTCCTCTGGATCTACTCAAAGGCCTGTTGTTGCTCAAGGCCCAACTTGAACTGGTTCCTCTTCTGGGTCACTTGATAGAGGGGGCTCACAAACTGACTGTAACCTGGAATGTGTATCCTCCAGAAACCCACAAGGCCTAGGAAAGCTTGTGTTTCTTCATTGTTAGTTGATGGAAACACAGTTATTATTTTGTTCATCACAACCATAGGCGCATGATGACATTGATCCTGACATTTTATTCCAAAGAACTGGATCTCCCATGCAGGTCCCTTTATCTTACTTTGTTTTATGGTAAAACCAGCTTTCAGAAGACCTTGGATTATTTTCCTCCCTTTCTCAAAAACTTCTTCTGCTGTCTTGCTCCACATGATGATGTCATCAATATATTACAGGTGTTCTGGAGCTTCACCCTGTTCCAGTGTAGCTTGGCTCAGTCCATGGCAGATGATTGGGCTGTGCTTCTGTCCCAGTTTAAATGAGACACAGGTCTTTTGCTGAGGATGAGTTATGAGAAAAGACCCAAACTCCGCCCTCTAAGCAAATATAAATCCAAAATTAAGAGGCTCTGATTGAGGGAAAACAAATTATGGAAAAGGAAAAAATAACAGCCCTTTATTAATAGGTATGTGTGTATTAGCAGAAACAATGAAAAGAAACAAGTAAAACAACCAAACAATACTCCTATACCTACAGAGAATACCCTTCCAAAAACCAAACCAATAAACAGGCAAAGGGAAAAGTAAACAGTTCAATTTGTGCCCTTTGGTGCAATTCCAACCACAGTTAACAGGGGGTGCCGTTGGGTCACTGGAGATGTAGAGCTTGTAATGTCCTGTGCCAGTCATCAGGTGGTGTTGTTGGATCACTGGAGATGCAGAGCCTGCGATTCTCCACGTTGGCCAGCAGGGGGCGCTGTTGGATCACTCGTCACCCCCACGTGGGGGGTGGGGGGGGAATATGCTGGAGAAACCAAAAAAACCTGGGCCTCCCTTCCCACACACTGGGAAAGGGGAGAGGGAGAGGGGGAAAGGAACTAGACAACTCTCACTTACTCCAGTTGGTCAATCTCCTCTGCACAGTCCTCTCTCTCCCCCTGATGTGCACAAGGACCATTACCAGGGAAAAAGAAAAATGGGAAAAGGAAAAAAAGGGAAAAACCCCAAGAAAAGCAGCTTGTCTCTGAGAAGAAAAAAGAACCAAGTAGAGTCCGCAACTGGCAAGCAGGTCCTGAGCCACAGGAACCACCAGCCTCCACTCCCGACCTGTGTTCCAGCCACCCCCAGCACACCAACTCCTCCCCGCATTTCCCAGGAGATGAGAGAAAAAGTAAACAATAGCCCTTCATCTGCCCCGTTTCCTAGGAGACTAATTTTTCAGCCATTAGCCAGCTCGGCTAGTTCTTTGTATCTCTCAAGTGCTCACTTGATAGCTACTTGATAGCTCTACACACAGGGGCAGGGGGAAGGGAAAAAATTCCTTACTGGTTTCCAAGAACTAGCTAAACCATGACAGTTTCCACCCCTGGGGCAGTCAATTCTAGATATACTGGACACCCCTCCAGGTGAAGGCAAACTGGCCTGCACTCTGTTGCCAGAGGAATGGAGAAAAGCGCATATCAATTGTGACCCCACTGGGCTGTCTTTGACTCCAGCTCATCCTGAAGTTCCAACATGTCTGGCACAGCAACGCTCAGAGGCGGTGTGACTTCATTCAGGCCACAGTAGTCCACTGTCAGCCTCCACTTCCCATTAGACTTTTGCACTGGTCATATGGGGCTGTTAAAGGGTGAGTGGGTCCTGCTGATCACTCATTGGCTCTCCAATCGATGAATTAGCTTATGGATGGGAATTAAGGAGTCTCGGTTGGTGCAATATTGCTGCCAGTGCACTGTCCTGGTAGCAATTGGCACCTGCTGGTCTTCAATTTGCAGCAATCCCAGAATCAAGGGATTTTCTGAGAGGCCAGGCAGGGTAGATAGCTGCTTAACATTCTCTGTATTCACAGTAGCTACACCCAAAACCCATCAATATCCTTTGGATCCCTGAAGTACCCTTTCCTGAGGTAGTTGATGCCAAGGATACAACGGGCCTCTGGGCCAGTCACAATGGGGTGCTTTTCACACTTGTCCCCTGTTAAACTCAGCCTCAGCCTCTAATACAGACAACTCCTGGCATTCCCCTGTCACTCCAGAGAGTCAGATGGGTTCTGCACTCCTGTGCCTTGGTGGCAACAGTATGCACCGCACACCAGTATCTACTAAAGTTTTATACTTCTGTGGATCTGATGTGCCAGGTCATCGAATCCACACAGTCCAGTACACCCAAGCGTCCCTTTCCTCCTCCTGGCCGAAGGCCGGGACATCTATTCCTGTTCCTGGTCAAAGTATTCACTGTCTGACCTTTGCAATACCAGACCAGAAGTGCCCTCATGAGGATCAAAGGAGGTAATTTCAGCTCTTTTATGTCTGGAGATTGCTGATTGCCTTCTTGTATCTCTGCAGCAACTACACCGACAGCCTTCCTGGGTGACCCCTTCTTACCAGCTCTTTCCCTCTCAGTTCATGTACCCAGGCTTCCAGCTTAAAGGAGTGTAGCAGTAGTATTAATATAATAAATAAAGGGTCCCTGGGACCAAAGACTGACACCAACATGGTGTGTAAAATGCATGCTTTATTGAAGAGGACAAGAGCTTATATAGTAGTTTCAAATGGTATCACGTCACAACACATGTGACCTTTTCAGCCAATCATATACAATCATTCAACTGCACATGTGTGATAGAGTACCTTATAGACTACATTTCCCAGCATGCTTTGCCATCACCCATTCTGTAACCAGAAACCTCACAAAGGAGGGTTCACCATCTCACTTCCTCATGTCTTTCCCCAGTCACACAGAAAGAACCACATCGCATGTGCCTAGGGTTCCTTTTCCCCCTGACTGTGGCAGGAGACAACTGATCTCTTAGGCTGCCCCTGAGAGCTGAGGTGCTGGCCCATAGGAATATGGAAGTGCCCAGTGTTTCTTCTATGTTTTGGAGACAGGAGGACACTGTCTTTACAGTTGATGTATCCATTTGCAGATAATACAATGCTACCAAGCTGTTGGAAGATGATGTAGGGGCACTTTGAACCACCTTCCTCCATATGGCCATTGTGCAAGGGACATCCTCTGGATCTTTAGGCACATTATCACTTTTTAGATCACTAAAGATGACTTCCAGCACTGCTAATTCTCTCAGGTACTGGATACCTTCATCTGCAGTGGTCCACTTTCCTGGGGAGTTCACAAAGTCTTCCTTTAATAGATATCTTGCCCTCACGCTTGAGAGGAGTCATCTTCAGAGACTGCAAATGGTTTCTTCTTTTCCAATTCCTCTTTCAGTTTCCTGACCTCTGGCAAGGGATCCCAACTGTTGGACTTCATGACCATTTGCTGACTATCAACTCTGTTATCCCAACATCGAAGCAGCCAGGCAGAAATCCACTCACCTGGCTGGTGACTGTAATCCTTTAGCAAGTCTCGAAGTTCTGATGAGGTCAGAGACTATCACGGGTGGGGTCTGTCCCCGCGATAGACCCTAGCGCACATTTTGCATAGGAAACGAGTCCCCAGATAGGTGACTCACAAAATGGCTCTTTATTAAAACAAGGTGTCAGTTTATATAGAGGGGTACATCGAAGGGTCTCGAACAAGGGTGGGATTCTTGCCAGGGGCACGAATCCTGAGGGTCAGAGATAAGGGAAAATGGAGGGATTGGCTGTAGGGATATGTCCAGCCATATAGGGAGATTTGGGAGTTAGGGAAGGAGGGGAAGGAATGGTGAGGGGGGGCACAGATAGGGGAATTCTGCAGGGGTCTGTGGAAGCGGCGTCTTATCGCTGGATCTCAGGCGCTTCCTGCAGTTGCAGCTGTCAGAGCACCTCTAGATCGATTTCTTCCTCCGAGGTTTCTTCGTAGCCTTTCTGTATCTGTCTCCATTCTCTGTAGGCCTCCATTGCTCCTCCACCCCTGACATCTCCCCCTTTCCTGTTTTTGAGGACTGGGAAAGCTTGGGAAAAACTTTTAGTCATGGATTTCTTAACACAAAAAATTAGACAGGGAAGGAAGACAAGGATGGAGAAAATGATAATTAGAATTCTTTGATTTTCTGCTAGCAGGCTCTGAATGGCTAGAGAAGTGGCATTGGTTTCTTTGGCCATCCAGCAGGTCATGTGGGAAGGAAGGTGGAAGGCAGTTTAGTGGGTTGAGAGAAAAGTTTAGTGGGAAGAGGGTAAGGTTGGGAGTAATTGCACCATGCGGTGGTGTTAGTATAGATGGAGGAGATGGGGGATAGGTTAGGTGTTAGGTTAAGGCGATTAGTAGTGGGTTTAAATCTAAGGTAAATGGTAATTACAGATGAGCCTAAAAGATCTAATTCTTGGGGATCAGTGTCTAGGGTACCTAGACGCAGGAGGGTTTGGGAAATAGTGTTTGAGGAAGGAAGGAGATTATCTACGAGGGAAGTGTTTTGGATAAACCCGTTCCAGTCAGGAATACCCACGAGACAGCTTTTAAATGGATGACTCACGCTGTCGAGGGAAAGGCACATTGTATCAGTGTTGGTGGCTTTGGCTAGGGTAATCCAGACATTTTCTGCTGGTCGCTGCATCCAGTCTGGAACTGAGAAGGCTGAGGTAGTCCATGATGGAACAAAGAGGTGGAGAAACAGGAGGGTCTGGAGTCCTCTAGGAAGGTCTTGATCCTTCTGGAAGGGACCCATCTTGGACCTGTATCAGTAAGTATGCATGCATGACCTCTTCCCCAGGTTATGATGGGGAAAGGCCCTAACCATTTGTTGGACATCAAGTCTTTGAAAAGTACTTTGGCTTTTTGAATAGGAACAGAGTTTGTTCTGGTAAAGTGTTTAAAAACTGGTGCCTGTCCGTTCTCAATCCTGTTGAGGAAGTTGAGGACGTACATGGCTTTTTGCAGACACTCGTGTGGGGAGAGGCCACTGCTCTTTCGTTTCTTCCTCTTCAACATGGATTTGAGTGTCTGGTGAGCTCTCTCAACAATTACCTGTCCTGTGGGAGAGTGAGGAATACCAGTGCGGTGTTCCACGCCCCACAAGGCCAAAAACTCCTGAGTGTTCTTTGCTACGTAGGCAGGCCCGTTGTCGGTCTTGATCTGTTTGGGTATGCCCATGTGAGCAAAGGCTGTGGTGAAATGTTTCTGTACATCACGGCTCTTCTCACCAGATGAGCCACAATGTGCGGTGGCCACAATGTAATTTGAACAGGTGTCAATAGACACATGAACGAATTTTAATTTCCCAAAAGAGTCAATGTGTGTGACATCTGTCTGCCAGATTTGTAGTGGGAGTAAGCCTCGAGGGTTTACTCCTTCTGCAGGCAGTGGAGTAATGAGCTGGCAGTCAGGGCAGGCTGAAATGATGTCACGAGATTGTTTTTGAGTGAGGCCGAATTCTTTTTGTAGCGCTCGGGCACTCTGATGGAAGAAGTCATGGGAGAGTTTGGCTTGTTCTAACCGCTGTGGGACGACAGCTGACCCTGCCAAAAGGTCGGCTTGTCGATTCCCCTCTACTATTGGACCAGGAAGTGTGGTATGGGAGTGAACATGAGTGATAAAAAATGGTGAAGAGCGGTGATTTACAGTAGAAAGCAATTTTTGGAATAGCTGAAATAACTGTTCATTTTTAATTTCTCTGAGGTATGAATTCTCACACCGCTGGACAAGGCCCACCACGTAGGCCGAGTCAGAAATGATATTAAGGTTGTCTGGGAACAAGGACAAGGTACGAACAACTGCTGACAGTTCAACTAACTGAGGAGAATCTTGGACCTTGTGAATGTCTTGTTGCCAATGATCCCCCTCTTTCCAAACAATGACAGCATTTCCTGTAGTGCCTGAGCCGTCAGTAAAGACTGTTAAGGCGTTTGGAAGGGGATTAGGAGACCAATTGGATGTGTATTTAAGGGGAATTTTGTCTATGTTTTGGATAAATTTGCAAGGGGGGTAATGGATTTTAATTTCACCTGCAAAGTCAGATAAAGCAATTTGGAAGTCCAGGCTCATGATCAGGAGTTGTTCTAGATGTTGGGAAGTGAGTGGGAGGTAGATGTAGGTGGGATCTACACCTGCGAGTTCCCAGCACCTGGTCCTACCCTTGTAACACAATTTGGCCAATAGTTCCGGAAGGGAAACTATGGTTTTTGTGAATTGGTGGGGGAGAAAGATCCACTCCCATAGGCACAGCTTACTGTTCCTGTCGTAGAGTTGGCCCAGTAGTGCGAAAGGCTGAGTGGATCCTCTCAGCACCACAAGAACAGCTTCTTCTTTCTCTAGGCGTCGGTGTACCTGAAAGAGATTTATTTTGTTGGCAATTAGTTTTAAGGCATCCCTAGCAGCAGGGGTTAGTGTCCGTGGGGATGTCAGGTCTGGGTTTCCCTTTAGGAGTTCAAACAATGGATGCAGGTCATCTGTGGAGAGACCCACCACAGGGCGTAACCAGTTTAAGGTACCCAGAGTTTTTT
The DNA here is from genome assembly GCF_022539395.1 of Myiozetetes cayanensis. NCBI lineage: Eukaryota > Metazoa > Chordata > Aves > Passeriformes > Tyrannidae > Myiozetetes > Myiozetetes cayanensis. The sequence goes on from NW_026087987.1 coordinate 105,716, forward strand.
GAAGGTCATTCAGGGTGGTGATCTGCAAGGGAATGGAGATTTTCTGTGGGACAATTGCTGAATTGGTAATTTGCCAACCCAGGTACTTCCAGGGAGAGGAAGTCTGGATTTTGGTTGGAGAGATAGTAAAGTTATTGCGTTGCAATGCATCTAGCACTGCGCTTGTCAGTCTCTGGACTTTGGCATCGGTGCTTGCAGCAAGCAGAATGTCATCCATGTAGTGGTAGCAGATAGTATCTGGAAAGGCAGACCTAATGGGAGAAAGGATGTTGGAGATGAAACGCTGGCAGATGGTGGGGCTGTTTTTCATCCCTTGGGGTAGAACAGCCCATTGATAACGTCGGAGAGGTTCTGCCACGTTCAGCGTTGGAAGGGAAAAAGCAAATTTCTCTTGGTCTGCAGGATGTAAGGGAATAGAGAAAAAACAATCTTGGATGTCAATAATAACAATGGGCCAGTCTTTTGGGATCATGGCTGCTGAAGGCATCCCTGGTTGCAAGGCTCCCATCGGCTTGATGACGGCATTAATTGCTCGGAGGTCATGGAGTAGCCTCCATTTACCTGAGGATTTTTTGATGCAAAAGATGGGAGAATTCCAGGGGCTGTTAGATGGAGTGATGTGGCCCAGTTGTAATTGTTCGTGAACTAAGTCTTGTTAGATGGAGAGTCTTTCTCCTCTAACTGGCCACTGGTCTACCCAGATTGGGGAGGAGGGAACCCAATCCAGGCAAATTGGCTGGCTGTGTCCAGCGGCCTCTAGGACAAATTTGAGGTGAGGGAAACACCCCATTGGTCTAAAATGTCTCTTCCTCATAGGGTAAAGGGGAGGTTTAAAATGTATGGCCTGGTGGTAGCCACTTGATTTTCAGGGTTGGTTACCTGAATGACGTCTTGACTTTGTATGGGAGTCTGTGGACCGCCTATACCTGTGATATCTGTGTCGCTTTTTGTTGTGGTCCAGTGAGTAGGCCAGTGTTTTGATGTTATAATTGTCATATCTGCTCCAGTATCCAGCATTCCACTAACAGTGATTTCTTGGTTCGCTGTTGGAGAATAAAGGTGACATGTTAGCATGGGCCGGTTGTGAGAAATTTGTTTGGCCCAGTTTACCATTGGGTGGTGTCCTCGGGCGCAGTTCTCCAGGCGTTGCAGAGGCTGCAGTCGAGCTAGTGGAACATCGGTGTACAGTCGAGCTGGAAGAGAAGAGGCTTGGACATTTATGGTTAGAGTATGTGGACTCAGGTTAGACAGTATTTCTGGGACTACAGTTATCCCTTTGTCACGGCATTCTAAGTGTGCAGTCAGCAGGAATTTGTCATTTTTGTTTAGGATTTGGTTTGGACGAACAGAGACTGTTATGATGTCGAGAGTCTCTAGGATTATGTTGTCTGTGGGAAATAAAAGGATTTCTGGCAAGTCATTAGTGGATGGAGGTTCAGGACTCTTGGGGTCATCGCGTGGTCCTTCACGCTCTATCGCCCGTTTCCCTGGATGTTATGGTGTGGCTGCCGGTTATAGGTTCGGCCGGTGGTTCCTCCTCCTTTGGCTCGGATGGGCTCCCCGTCTTTGGTGAAAGTGGAGCGGCAGAAGCGTGCCCAGTGATATCCCTTCTTGCATTTGGGACACAGGGTCCTAGGAGACTTGGGGCTAGGATTTGGGTTAGGACAGTCTCGTGCAAAGTGTCCTGGCTGTTGGCATTTGTAACACACACTATTAGCTCTCTCTGCTGCCATGATTGCTTCTGTGATGGCTTGTACCCGTACTGGTTCTGCTTCAATCAGTGCATCTGCTATTATTTTGCTTTCATATTTGCTTGAGCCAATGTCCTTGCAAGCCTGTATCATGGACATGGGTGTGGGATTAATCAGTGAACGGAGAACAGCTTGACAATCTTGATTGGCCTGTTCTATAGCTAATCGGATAAACAGAGCATCTTGGGCTTCTAAAGGTTTCACTTGCCGAGCTATTGCTTCCCTCAGCCTGGTGGCAAAGTCATAAAAGGGTTCTTTAAGGCCTTGTTGTATGTGTGCAAAGGAAGGAGAAGTGGTGGTGGCCTCTGCCACAGCCTTGATGGCTTCTAGAGCCAGGCTTTTCGTTTTATCTAGCCTGCTGAATCGTATCCGTGTTTGCATCCTGGTAGAGGAGTATGGACCCTCCCCGTAGAATTCATTAATTAAATCTTCCACAGGCACTTGCAGTGCATGGTGTGAGTTCTCAGCATATTGCCTTATGAGTTTTTTCCACTCTTGTTCAAAGAGGGAATATTGCATTAGGTTTAAAATCCCCTTTGTAATTACCCGAATGTCAGTTGGGGTCAGGGTGTATGCTGCAAACAAGGAATCTAGCATTCCAGAGACAAAAGGAGAGTTTAAACCATAGTCTGTAACCGCTTTTTTCGCGTCCCGTAGGATAGGATATGGGACAGGTTCCCATTGTCGTTCCTGGTTATCGTTTCGGAAAACCGGGAAAACTTTCATAAGTTCTAGGTCCCCTGCCTCTTCTGCCTGCTTTCTCGGACCCTGCCACTTATTGTCTGCGGTAGGGGAGTCACAGCCTGCGTTGTTACAGGCTGGGGTGTCTGTTGTTGCAGGTTTTTTACTCGCGGCACGGGATTCATGGGCGCAGCCATTTTTGCGAATGTTTACATCCGGGGAGTCGGCGCAGTTGGTAACACGTCGGCTCCAGCCCCTCCCCTCGGAGAAGCGGAGGCTGCGCGGTCGTGGGGAAGGAGGGGGGGTGGAGTTAGGGCTGGATTCATATTGCGCGCTGACGTCATCCCGGGGTGGGGGTGTGGTTAGTTTTTTCGCGTGGTTAAGGGTGGGGGGGCAGCCCTCGGCGCCATGTTGGGAGCACGGTGGGCGGGGTTTTTTAGTTTCCGCGGAATTTTTGAACGGTAGAGAAAGGCTGGTGTCTCCGTTTTTCTTTTGTTTTTTTAAATGGGGGTAAATTAAACGCCACGATATAAGGGACAGTCCAGCCGCTTGATTGCCCCGTTCGAAGGCGTCTGATAATGTTTCCCCAAGTTGAAACCATTGCCGGTGAGTTAATAACTCTGAAGAGAGGAGTTTATGTTTGGAAATCCATTTAGTTAAGGCTTTCAGGGATTTTTTATCAAGTGGAAGTCCCTCTGCAAGTATTATAGTTTTCATGCGTTCATAAAACTGCTTTTCCGAATTAGAGAGCTTATTTCCCATTATTAAAATAAAAAAGTTTTGGGTACCTCACTCGCTATCTCACGGGGTGCTCTGGTCGCAGTCGGACTGGAGCGGGGCTGCAGCTGCGTCTCCCAGGAGGGGGTGGCGGTGGTCCGAACACGGGTGGAGCGGGGCGCGTCCGCGGCGCTGGGCGCAGGGTCGGCGACCGGCGGTTTCGGCGGCGGCGGCGGCGGCGGCTCCAAGCGGGGGGGTCGCTCGTACCGGAGGTTTTTTCTCGCAGCAGCAGCGACGTGAGACTGAGTGGACCGGGGGTCCACGGATCGCTTGAGTGAGGCAGGGTCGTGGGGTGGGTTTGACTCCGGAAATCAAACGGCACCAGTAGCTCAGGTGAATCAGAGACCTTTCTTAATATAAGAAAGGGGAGTTCTAACCGCGTTGAGCGCCATTTATCACGGGTGGGGTCTGTCCCCGCGATAGACCCTAGCGCACATTTTGCATAGGAAACGAGTCCCCAGATAGGTGACTCACAAAATGGCTCTTTATTAAAACAAGGTGTCAGTTTATATAGAGGGGTACATCGAAGGGTCTCGAACAAGGGTGGGATTCTTGCCAGGGGCACGAATCCTGAGGGTCAGAGATAAGGGAAAATGGAGGGATTGGCTGTAGGGATATGTCCAGCCATATAGGGAGATTTGGGAGTTAGGGAAGGAGGGGAAGGAATGGTGAGGGGGGGCACAGATAGGGGAATTCTGCAGGGGTCTGTGGAAGCGGCGTCTTATCGCTGGATCTCAGGCGCTTCCTGCAGTTGCAGCTGTCAGAGCACCTCTAGATCGATTTCTTCCTCCGAGGTTTCTTCGTAGCCTTTCTGTATCTGTCTCCATTCTCTGTAGGCCTCCATTGCTCCTCCACCCCTGACAAGAGACCAGGTAACTTTGGTTTCCTGTTTGATTTGTCTAACTAGTTTCAATTTCTTGGTTGAAGGACCAGCTTCTTGATCTGACCCCTCCCCTCCTGATTCTCCTTTTCCTTCTCCTTCTTCCTTCTCCTCCCTTACTAATCAGTGATATGGACCTGTAGCTTGCCTTATCCATTTCTTCTTTTTCACTACTAGTGCAATTACTGTAGTTGTTGTGGTTTCAGTCCCTATCTCAGTCATAGTGCCCTCAAAGCAGTTTGGGTCCGTGCCTCCACTACAGTCCTCTGAGAGTACTGAACTATGGCTCAATAGGCACAGGCCACGCCCCAGTACAGGGTGAGAAGCTGCTGGTTTTCACTGAGGTAGGCAAGGCACCCTTCCATCAAGTGATGTCTCAGTTTGCCAGGGTTGATTACCTGTTCAGATGTAAAGTCCCAGGTAATGGGGGGTGATAACCACCCTGGGGACCAGCCCAAGTCCTTCCACAAACCCTGCCCTGCAGGAACTGGATGCCTCTGGGTACATTTCAATATCTCCTCACCTAATGTTTGTTTTCTCTTACACCAGGATGACACCAGATTCCATGAATCCCATAGTGTGCTAACAGTATTAATTAATATTATTAACAGTATTAAACAGCTTACATATAGATGAGCAGACTATGGGAGACTTCATTATAAAACCACTCATATTAATCTTGAGCAGGGAGAGGAAGGTGTATTTCCTCATTGTCCCCAGAAGATGTTGCTCCCCCAAGCATGACAAGGCTGTCAGTGTAAGGGTAAAGCATGGAGCCGTTGTTTATATTAGCATGTTCCCAAACTCAGCAAAATAGAGATATAAGCAGTACAGCTGACAAAACCTCTGTATTGGGTCTGGTTGAGCTGGAGTTCATTTCCCCACAGTAGCCCTCACAGTGCTGTGCTTTGCGCTGGCAGCTAGAAGGGTGTTGATAACACACCAGTGTTTTGGCTACTGCTGAGCACAGCATCAGCACTGTAACATTCCTTCCCCAATCAAGGGCAAGATCCTGGGAGGGGACCCAAGTAGGCCAGCTGACCCAAACTGACCAAAGGGATATTCCAGACCATATTACGTCAGCTCAGATGCCAAGGAAAGGAGGAGGAAGGGGGGCAATTGTTGTTTCCGGTGGTTGCCCTCTGAGAAAGTTACACTTGCTGAAGCCCTGCTTTCCTGGACATGGCTGCACATTGCTTACTGATGGAAAGTAGAGAATAAACCTTGTTATTTTCTGTGAGAAATAAAAGACTGGTTTTATTATAAGCAGATAGAATGAATAAAATTACTAACACAAAGTTATTTTTGTTTTCTTCTTATTACTAACCTTTAGGCGTACCGCGAAAGTTGTAAGGCATACAGTTCAGTCTCGAAATGTATGTCAGGGACTGACTGTACGGGAATAGGGAAATTACATGTTAACTGAAAATGAAGCGGACTCAGTTTTATGCCATGTGACTGGCCATGCCGGCAGATGGAGGTGGCCATGTTGCCGGAAACTCTGCCCCTAGCATGGGGAGGGGGGCACCGAAGAGCCAATCTGAGGAGGAGAAACGCCCCCCCCTCCCATGTCATAGACAGAGTTGGACCTTAAGAATGTTTAAAAGGCAGGGATTTTGAATCGAAAGGTATGCTCCAGGAAACTTTGGAACCTGACCACCCAACACCTTATAATTACATTTTCCTACTTATATAGTTATTTTCTTTGTTCTGTGGATTCTTTTTCATCGCTGTAAATTCAACAAGCAGGGATTTTCCCCACATTTTCCACTTCACTTGTGCACATGCAAACTGTCCCTTTTTTTGCTTTAGTAAAGTGCTTTATGTCAACCCACGAGTCGTTTTCCATCTTATTCCTTCTGTCTGGCTGGGAAGGGGAGTGATAGAGCAGCTTGATGGGTACCTGGCATCCAGCCAAGGTCAACCCACTACATCTCCATATATAACTGCCTTTGTCTCACCCCATATTGTGTGCCAAAAAGACTGACATCTTTCTAGCTGCCAATGTAGAGCACAGCACTGTGAGGGCTGCTATGGGAAAATGAACTCCATCTCAGCCAGACCCAATACAAGATACAAAGGCATCCAAAGTGAGTACTTCACTGAACTTGAGGGGAATTTTTCACAGGTACATGCCTTGTACATACTCTTTAGGTCTGTGTGCGTGCAAGTGTGAATATGCCATTACAAATGTACTATGAAGGTTGCTCTCCTAGATCCTTAAGTATGTTAGATTCATAAGTGTAGGAAACGTTTCCCAGGGATGCTGGGTGAGGCATCCTGGGATTGGTAGTTTCCTATGCTGTACTCTGACACACATGGGCAGAGTGAGCCCACTGTGATTGGTCAAGAGGATCACATGTTGCCCGAGGGTATATAAGAGGGTTGCTTTCTTCTAATAAAAGATTTGGTTGTTGGAAACCCTAATTGCTGGGTCGTGTCTCATCATATAAAATAATAAGCCATAGTAAGTTAGGCCTGTGAGTTACTGTTGTGCTTATAGTAAATTCTATATGAATGCTTTGTTAAATTGGATAACTTAAGCTATTGATTTAGATGCTGTTAAACCTTTGGGCCTAAACTGTTGGTCAAGTCTGGGGCTAAGTTTGGCAGGGGGGTCCAGTCTGACCCTTGTGACTCAATGTGAAGGTCTCCCTTATTCCTTTTTATCCTCACCCTTTCCTATCCTTACTTTCCCTCCTGGCTTGCTTAAGAAAAAACACCAAAACTACTGAGTCATTAATGAATAATCCATGAGATCTGTTTAGAGCTGGGTGAATACATAAAAAAATTAATTTTATGAATATTCTTTTGAATGTTTTTAATCAAAACTGTTTCCACTGTGTTCACACTCATTTCTTTTGTTTTAATTAGTCCCTTTGTTCTTTGGCTGACAAAAATATTTGGTTTTGTAGACTTGAACATCTTTTTCTGAGTTATATTATCGTCCTTACCTATATTGTGTTAGCACCCAAAGCTTCTAGGCTGGATTAGTGCGGACTGCTAGGCACTGTGCCGACAGCCTGAACCCTCTCCCAAAGCCCTTAGGTTTGAGACAGCTTTGCTGAAGACTGCCGGGGAGAAGTGTGATTAAAAATCATGGTGATTAGAGATGGATTATAAAAACCTTAATTCTCTTTTTATTGTTTCCATGGGCATGCATCCCCGTCGATAGGATGGAGGCGGAGGAAGCAGAGGATGGCACTCTGCTAAGGGTGAGTTGCTCTGTTTCCCTGGTAAGGGCTAGGAAGAAGAGTTCTGCCCGAAGTGAGGCTGGGGTGCCGCTAGCCGACACCCGCCCTCAGTGTCGGGCAGGGATGCGCCTGCCACGGAATGGAAGTGCACCCCTGCCCGTGCCCCGCCGCCACCGACCTTGCTCAGCACAGCGCTGCCCGCTTCCTCGCTGGTGCGGGCCTGGGAACTGCCCCGCCGCCCGAAGCGCTTGTCATTTGCATTTCTCCGCAGCTCGGGAGGAGGCGAAAGCCTATGCCCGAGGCCGTGGCGGGGGTAGGAGGCGAGGGCCTGTAGCGGGACTGGGGCCATTGAGCCGCTGGCTCACAAGCTGCCCGCACAGCTCTGTGTATCCGCCTCTTCTTTCTCTCGCGCCGCCTCCGCCCGGAGAGCTGGTGAGGGTCGTACGTGCTGAGTCAGGAGCGAGGGGAGGGTGTGTGGCTCGGCGTCGCTGCAGCACCATACGCCCCGCCGCGCCGCCAGGGACCGGGTGCGGGCGCCGCCGCCGGCTCTCCACGCTGCTGCTGCGCGGCGATCGCCCGTTGGCGATGTGAGCAGTCGGGTTGGCTTCCCCCACCTTTTTTTTTTCCTTAAAAAGAAAGATCTAACCAGACCTCCAATAAACAAGATTGCCGGGGGTGGCGGTGGGATCCCGAGTCACCGACACCACCCTCCGCTGGATGTATTGTGAGGAAATTGCCATTCGCCGGCAGCGGTGGCACATCTCGGTGGGCACATCTGGGCATCCAATACCGGTTCCCGCCGTCCTCCAGCCGGCCGAGCGGATCCCTCCGGGGTGCGGGGAGACTCCTGCTTGCCAGCCCCGGGGTCTTTCTTTTCGGACTGAATATTAACCCTGGAGCGCGGGGATGGGGTGGAAATAAAGACTGCTTCCCCCTGCCCCACCCTCTTCCCCATTTCCCCCATCCCCCCAGGATTTATTTCATGGGGATGTGTTCAAGACAGGAGAGGATTCAGAAGGATATTGACGTTGTGATCCAAAAGTGCAAGGCGGAGAAGGACTACCTGTTTGCAGGTGAGTTTCTCCACGGGCCCCAGGTTGGCGGCGCGGAGACTGCCGCTGCCGCCGCCCGCCCCAGATCCCTCTCCGGCCGCGACACGGCTGCCCGGGTTGTGCTCGTCCCCTCCGCTGCCGTTACCGGGAGCTGCCACCGAGGTGACTTGTGCCTGCTCTCAGTCCCTTCTTCCTCTTCATTCTCTCCTTCTGAGGGCATTTGTGGGCAGATGAAAGCAGGCACCGGCTGGGAAAGGGGAGGGGGGGGGGCATCCCGAGTCAGGGAGCGTGGTGGCAGTGGCCACACGCAAAACCGGGCAGGTGTGTGGGAGTGTGCGTGCCCCCCGCTGCCTGGCACCATCCGCAACTGCACCGTCCGCAGCTGCTGGCGCTAGTGCCTAGCCGAGCGCAGCCCTAGTGCTTTTTGTTTCGACAGGCGCTGACACGACTGTTTTCCGGGCGACCGGACCCCTGTCATCCTCGACGCATGCCTTTATTCCCGCACGCCCACCTTGCTTCAAGGCTGGGGGCATGGCAAGGGGTAAACGTCCCCCTTTCCATGCAAAAAAACCCCGTGGCTTCCTTGGCGGGGACGTTGAGGTACCGGCAGTGATTTGCCGTCGCAGGACCCCGGCTTGTGTCTGCCTGATGCCATTTGTGACAATGAAAATCCCTACCGTTGCCATAGCACTGGATACTTGTTGCGAGGGGCTGAGGGGGAGGGGGAGTTGCTGTAAGAGACTGAGGGGGAAAAGGAGGAGTTGCTGCATTTCCTCTGATTCATGCCGACTCTCTTCCCCCACACCACCTTGTGTCGCTACCAGAATGCTGGTCTGCAAAACCTCAGCTATTTCAGCCAAAATACAAGTTGTAATAACGCAACTCGTTGTATTTCAGATTTCAGGTACTCAGACTCCACCTTTACCTTCACCTATATTGGAGGCTCCAAAAGGTACTTTTTTTACAGTAATGACTCCCTTAATTTCCTGCTGGCAGTGAGGTGCAGTTGTTCAGTACCATGGCAGGCTTTTTTGTTTCCTTTCCTTTTGAAAGGACGATCAATAAATCTGTCTTTGTGCAAATGTAAACTGAGAAGGAAGTGTAGAGGGAGGTGATCCGAAAGGTGATCCTAGTCAGAGGCTCATTCCTCTGAGTGCTGTCCTGTGACACTTCACCATTTCTTTTTTAGTTTATGTATATATGTAGAATTTCTAGCATATGTAAACTTCACAGAAACACAGCAAAGGCATCAACATGAAATATAAAGTTAATTCATCTTAAAAAAATCGGAAAAATTATGTTTTTAATAACAAATAGGCCAAATTTCACATCAGCACCATATTCTCTTGCATTAGAGAGCCATATTTAGTCTCATTAAAGATGGGAGACTGTGTGCAGTTGACCAAATTAAACTACTGAGACATTAAATAAAATGTCAGTATAGCTTCTATGACTAAAAAAATGTTTTATTGAATGGTAGTTTAAATATTATTTCTAAATGGTTACAAGTTTTTGGTTATAAACTGGATTGCGCATGGATACATTTTTTTATTGTATTTCACTATTTGTTGTGTTTGTTTTCAGAAAGAAATATATACAGAAACTTGAACACATCCTTTTTGTTTCCCTGGTTCTTAGTAACCTTTTACTTAATATGGTATTAATAGCATATGATAGGACATTCTCTTATCTTTTAGTTGATTTTTATTATATGTGGCAACATGTCTTGAGGTTTGCTTGGATTTTTGTTTAATTTTTTTTATCAGACAGTTCATCTGATATCTTTAATGATTCTTTTTCTTTCCTGGGGTATGTCAAGTTAGAGTGTTGTATTCTTTGCAAGTGAACTGTTCAGTGCAGGCAACACTCCTGTAGCCATCAGTTCTCCCCTGTGAATATTTTGGGGCCTGGCTACTGGACTAGGCTCCCAGAGAGTCCCCAGACTGCCAGACTGCTAAGTAAAATGCTTTCCCACCTCACAAGTAAAAAGTCTAAGGGCATAACTGATGTAAAACAAACTGATTTATAAATGTTGAAACAAAATTATGTCACTTCTACAATGAGATGTCTTTACATCCTGCAGCATTTTAACTGATGTGTCATGGTTTAACCCCAGCTGACAGCTAAGCCCCATCCACACAAGAATTGGAAGGGTAAAAGTGAGAAAACTCATGGACTGGGATAAAGACAGTTCAATAAGGAAAGTAAAGGCCATGCACATAAACAAAACAAAACAAGGAATTCATTCACTGCTCCCCACAGGCAGCAGGTGTTCAACCATCTCCAGGGGAGTAGGGTCCCATCACGTGTATCGGTGACTTGGCAAGACAAACACCATCACTACAAACATCCCCTCTTCCTCCTTCTTTCCCCCACTTTACATACTGAGCATGATGTCATATGGTCTGGAATATTTTGTCAGTTGGGGTCATCTGTCCCAGCTGTGTCCCCTCCCAACTTCTTGTGCACCCCCAGCCTCCTTGCTGTTGGGGCAGTGTGAGGAGCAGAAAATGCCTTGGCTCTGTGTAAGCACTGCTCAGCAGTAACAAAAACATCCTTGAATTATCAACTCAATTTCCAGCACAAATCCAAAATATAGCTCATTGTCGTGGGTTTGCTCTGGGTTAATTTTTCTCTCACCCCCCATACAATTGCTATAAGTTGAGAGAAGGTTTATGCAGACAAAAGAGATCTGATTTGGAAAAATAATATTAGGATTTATTACTAGCAAGGTAAAAACTAAAGAACTATATCTACTAAAATTCTAATTAGGTATAAGTGTTATGTATTTACAAAAATACCTCTCCCCCCTTTGTTTCAGTCCAGGAGGAGAAGCAGTCTCTTTCTCCATTTCCGGAGCTCCAGGTCTTTCAAATAATTTTGCAGTATTCTAAAGTCCTTCTATTATCTCTAGGACAACAACTCTGATTCGTTGCAGCTGGAACTGTTTCTCTATCTCTCTCTCTTCTATGTCGGCCTCAGGGCTGGGCCTAGCCCCCTCCTGGGCTAAGACCAGAGGCTGGGGGTTACCCATGCCCTGTAGGGTCTTCCATGGACTGCAAGGGGACACTTGCCTACCATGGAACTTTACCAGAGGGTCACAGGGGATAATGGCTTTTGAGTCCACCCCTGTTTCCTGTGGAGTCCCTTCCCACAGGAGAACAGTCCTTGATAGACTTCTCTGACATAGGTTCATCCCTTGGGCAACAGTTCTTCCATTCACTGCTGTCCCTCAGGGTCACAAATTCAGTTGCACCAGCACGGATCCCTCACCGAGATCCCAACATCTTATTTGAACCATTCTACTCCAGCGTAAGTCTCTCTCTGTGGCTTACAAGTCTCCAGTAGGACTCTGTTTCATTCTAGGCTTTCTCATGGAGTCCCATCTTCTTCATGCACTCTGTTTTCAGCGTGGGCTCCTTCATGAGCTGCAGAGGGTCATCTTCTCATCCCAATAAACTTCCACAGGTGCCAGGGTTTTATTTTTCAGTTTTTTCTCTGCTGAAGGGAGAGGGGGGGGGGGGAGAAGCAGCCCCCCCTTTCAAATTTCTCTCTTCTGCTGCTGCTGCCAGCTTTGACCTTCGAGGTCCATTATCTCTCTGCCAGAATATCTTCTGCAGCGTTCTTGTCCAGGCAGTCAGTCCTTCTCTAAAGGTTTTTTTCTCTACTCTGTTATAGGAGAGAAGGGGGGCTTCAGTGCCACACCTGCCCCCGGTCCAGGGCTGAGGGAGGAGGGAGACCTGACTCCACTTGGGGCCTGCTTCTCTCTCCCTACATGGCTCCTAATTTCATCTGCGCAACTACCTTCTCTTCCATTTTCTTAAATATGTAATTGGCAGAGGGGTTACTAAAACTTTTGATTGGCTTTTTCTTTTCCGGAAATCCACCTGGACAAAACCATCCTCAGCCCCAGGGGCTGGTTGGTGGGCAAAACCACGACACACATACTAGATACTGTGAAGAAAATTATCCCAGCAAAAATCACCACAGTGGGGCCAACCTTTGCTTAAGGAAAGTGTTTACTGGAAGATAGTCTTGGGATCTTGTAAATTCAAACTGAACTGAGAAAGACTTAGAGAAATTGGTGAAAGAGGAACATACTCATAATTCGCTTTCCTTTTGACATTTTAATGACATTTGAAAAGTATCCTTTGAAAGAAGGGGTTTATGTTCTCTGCTTGTTTGTATTTTTATTTAGAAAGATGTATTTACAATATTCCTAGTATACAGTGGTGTACTGAGTGCTAAGTTTATGACTGTAAGCTCTCTTGTGAAGTATATAAAATGAAAACCCTAAGACTTGACCATTAAGGGCCAAGCTTTTATTGCTCACATTGAAGAAAAGTTAGTGGTTTCTTCTTAGAGAAGATGTTTGCTGTTCAGCATCTATGTTTGTCTCAGTTTAATGAGACAGAAGTGTTATCTAAGGAGGGCGGGTTAAGAGAAAAACCAAGCTCCTCCCTCTAAGCAATTGTAAATCTGAAATTAAGAGGCTCCAGTCAAGGAAATGTGGTGAAAGAAAAAATAACAGTCCTTTATTAAAGAATATATGTGCATAGCTACCACAACAAAAGAAAAAAAAAACAACAGTCCTGCACCCAAATTCCCACCAAAACCATTTTTTTTTGCCATTCGGTGCAATTCTAACCATGATCAGCAGGGGGCACCGTTGGGTCTCTGGAGGAGCAGAGCCTGCAGTTGCTCTGTGGTAGTTGGCAGGGGGCGCTGTTGAACTCTGGCGGGCGCACAGGAGGCAAAGACGGGACCCCCCACCTAAGGGGAAAAGGAGAATGGGAGAGGGTGATCTTCCTGTGGACTCACGCTGTCAAAGGCTGTGGCTGGAAACTCCTCTTCCTCTTCAATGGACACAAGCTTCCCTCGGCACGGAGACGAGCTTTCCTATTCCCCCTAACACCCACCTGAATTCCACACCGAAATTCAATCCCTCCCCCCTCCCCCCCCCGAAGGAAAAAACCCCAAACCTGAGTTCTCCCTGCCCCCCCACCCCTGGCCTCACGTAGAGGAAAACAAAAGAGTCATGCTTCTTGAGGAGAGGAATTGTTTAGCATATCAATAAGACAGTCATTGAGGTCTAAGCTGAGCAAACACCAAAACCTGAAAATCTCATTCCCACCCCAGCCAAGCAGTTCGTGTGAAAAAAATTCATCAGAAGATAATGAAATAGGAAGAGAAACTATAACAATGCTGTACTGTGTGCAACTTTTGGGCAGGTCTTCAGTACAGGCTCCCATAATATACTCCTGGAAAAGCTGGCAACCCAGGGCTTGGACAGGAGCACTCTCTGCTGGGTTAAGAGCTGGTTCGATGGCCAGGCCCAGAGAGTGCTGGTGAACGGGGCTGCATCCAGCTGGCAGAAAAGACAACACCCTCCAGGGTATGTCAGAGAAAAAAGAAAAAAAAAACCAACAAAAAACTCGGTTCCCCTTCCCTTCCCACACTGGGAAAGGAGAGAGGGAGGGGGGGGGAAGGGGAAGAAACAATAAAACAGAAAGTTCTCCCAATGGAAGAAAACTCACAGTCTTCAGCTGGTCAGAATTCGCTTCAGGTAAAAACTGCAGCTGGCAACGGCTCAGGGCAGAGAGAGAAAGCAGCAAGCTTCTCCTCCGACGATGTGTGCTGCCGTCCCCAGCCCCAGCCCACCGGAACACCAGCCCCAGCCACACCCCCAACCCACCAAAATTCCTCCTCCCCCCGTTGCCCCGGAGACAGAAAAAAGTAAACATTAGCTCCTTCATCTACCCGTTTCCTAGGAGACTAATCTCTGGGCAATTAGTGGAGGGGTTGATTCTTTTGTTCACCTGATAGCTACCTGATGGCCTATACACAGGGCACACACGGCAGGGGGAAGGGAAAGAAAAAATTCCTTGCTAAAAGCTGAACCATGACATTATCCACCCCTAATTTTTTTTTCCTTTCCCATGCCACCATACATCTATCAAATTAAACTTTTTGAACTCCATACATACATACATCATTCTAAACTATGTACACATTCACAAATATATAGGTACAAATACAGATACAGAGTTATGGCCTGTTCATCCTAAGATAATATCTCCTTGAGGTATGCACCGGGTTTCTCCATCTTCTTGCATTACCCACCATGTGCAACCAGGTCCTTGGGCAAAAACAATTCCACAAATGGATTTGCCTTTGCTCAAGGCGAGGTTAGCCCAAACTGTTTTACCTAACATACCCCTCATGTGAATCACTGGGACCTTGTCCCTGTCTACAGTGTGAAGGCACTCTGATCAGGCAGGGTCGGCTCGATTGACGGAGCCTCTAGTGTTGACTAACCATGTAGCCTTTGCTAGGTGCTGATCCCAGTGTTTGAAAGTCCCTCCACCTAATGCTTTCAGGGTAGTCTTCAACAGTCCATTGCACCGTTCAACCTTCCCTGCAGCTGCTGCATGGTATGGTATGTGATAGACCCAGTCAATGCCATGTTCTTACTCCCAGGTGGTAACTAAACTATTCTTGAAGTGTGTCCCATTATCTGACTCAATCCGCTCTGGGGTGCCGTGCCACCACAGGACCTGTTTTTCGAGGCCCAGGATGGTATTTTTGGCAGTGGAGTGCATCTCCAGCCATCCCGTGGTGGCTTCCACCATGGTAAGCACATAGCGCTTACCTTGATGGGTCTGTGGCAGTGTGATATAATCAACCTGCCAAGCCTTCCCATACCTGTATTTATTCCAAAGTCCACCATACCACAGGGGCTTCAGTCTCTTGGCCTGTTTGATGGCAGCCCATGTCTCACAGTCATGGATAACCTGAGAGATAGCATCCATGGTTAGATTCACCCCCTCGGTCTCATGCCCATCTGTAGGTGGCATCTCTGCCCTGATGGCCGGCAGCATCATGGGCCCATCGTGCTAAGAACAATTCCCCTTTGTGCTACCAGTCTAGGTCCACATGTGACATCTCAACTTGTGCAGCTCGGTCTGCCTGTTCATTGTTGCGATTCTCTTCATTGGTTTGGTTTTTGGGCACAATCAGCTTCTCTACCCGGGTAGCAATGTTTTGCCATATATCAGCAGCCCAGATGGGTTTTCCCCTACGTTTCCAATTGGTCTTCTTCCATCTGTCCAACCACCCCCACAGGGCATTGGTCACCATCCATGAGTCTGTGTAGAGGTAAAGTTTTGGCCACTTCTTTCGTTCAGCAATGTCCAATGCCAACTGGACAGCTTTGAGCTCTGTGAATTGGCTCGATTCACCCTCTCCTTCTGTAGCTTCTGCAACTTGTCATGTGGGACTCCATACAGCTGCTTTCCATTTACGTTTCATCCCTATAATGTGGCAGGAACCATCAGTAAAGAGTGCGCAGTGTATGTCTTCTTCTGGTAGTTGGTTATATGCTGGGGCTTTCTCCACCCATACCACCTGCTCTCCTTCTTCTTCCTCTGCTAGACTAAAATGCTTACCTTCTGGCCAGTTAGTAATGACCTCTAGGATCCCAGGGTGATTTGGGTTTCTAATGCAGGCATGCTGCATGATCAGGGCAATCCATTTGTTCCAGGTGTCATCAGTGGCATGATGCGTAGAGGGCGTCTTCCCTTTGAACATCCAACTCAACACCGGTAGCCGAGGTGCCAGGAGGAGCTGTTCTTCTGTGCCAACCACCTCTGAGGCAGCTTGTACTCCCTCATAAGCTGCAAGGATCTCTTTTTCTGTAGGAGTGTAACTGGCTTCCCACCCTCTGTAGCTTCGGCTCTATAATCCAAGTGGGCAGCCTCGGGTCTCGCCAGGCACCTTCTACCAGAGGCTCCAGGAGAGGCCCTTATCCCCAGATGCAGAGTAGAGCACATTCTTCACATCTGGTCCTGTCCTGACTGGCCCAAGGGCTACAGCATGGGCGATCTCCTGTTCAATCTGTTCAATCTGTTCAAATGCTTGCTGTTGTTGAGGACCCCACTGGAAATCATTCTTCTTGCGGGTTACCAGATAGAGAGGGCTTACGATCTGGCTGTACTCGGGGATGTGCATTCTCCAAAAACCTATGGCACCCAGGAAAGCTTGGGTTTCCTTCTTGTTAGTTGGTGGGGCCATTGCCGTGATTTTATCAATGACTTCAGTCGGGATTTGACAACGTCCATCTTGCCACTTTACTCCCAGGAACTGGATCTCTCAGGCAGGTCCCTTTACTTTAGTCTTTTTGATGGTAAGCCCAGCTCCCAGGAGAATCTGGATGATTTTCTTTACTTTCTCAGAGACCTCTTCTGCTGTGTCCCCCCATACGATGATGTCATCAATGTACTGCAGGTGTTCTGGGGCTTCACCTTTCTCTAGTGTAGCCTGGATCAATCCGTGGCAGATGGTGGGACTGTGTTTCCACCCCTGGGGCAGTCGGTTCTACGTGTACTGCACGCCCCTCCACATGAAAGCAAATTGTGGTCTGCACTCTGTTGCCAAGGAAATGGAGAAGAACGCATTCGCGGTGTCAGTAGTGGCGTACCACCTCACTGCCTTAGACTCCAGCTCATACTGGAGCTCCAACATGTCTGGAACAGCGGCACTCAGCGGTGGGGTGGCTTCATTCAGGCCACGATAGTCCACAGTCAATCTCCATTCTCCGTCGGACTTATGCACAGGTCAGATGGGGCTGTTGTAGGGGGAGTGGATCTTGTTGATCACTCTTTGGCTCTCCAGTTCACTGATCATCTTATGGATGGGGATCACAGAGTCTCGGTTCTTTCGGTACTGCTGATGATGCACTATTGTAGTGGTAATTGGCACTCACTGTTCCTCAACCTTCAACAGTCCCACAGCAGAAGGGTTCTCTGAGAGGCCAGGTAGTGAATTCAACTGCTTAACCGCCTCTGTCTCCACAGCAGCTATTCCAAAAGCCCATCTATGTCCCTTGGGGTCTTTGAAATACCCATTCTTAAGGTAGTCAATGCCCAGGATACATGGGGCATCTGGACCAGTCACAATGGGGTGTTTCTGCCACTTCTTCCCGGTCAAACTCAATTCAGCTTCCAACACGGTCAACTGTTGAGACCCTCCTGTCACCCCAGAAATGGAAACAGTCTCTGGTCCCACATGTCCTGAGGGCATTAACATGCATTGAGTGCCAGTGTCAACCAAAGCCTTGTATTCTTGTGAGTCTGATGTGCCAGGCCACCAGATCCACACCGTCCAATAGACACGGTTGTTTTGTGCCTCTACCTGGCTAGAGGCAGGGCCCCTCTAATCCTGGTCTCTGTCCTGCTCATCACAATTTTCCATCTGCGAATACCGGCGGGAGGTACCTTCTAATGGGTCAGATCCCTACCCACGGGATACTGGCACTACACTCACTTTCATGGACTTTGCTTTCTTCCTGTCCTTCAACTCTTGTACTTGGGCTGCCAAGACATGGGTAGGTTTCCTGTCCCACTGTCTCATGTCTTCTCCATGGTCAGATAGGAAATACCACAGTTCGGTTCGTGAGGTCTGTCTACCCTCTCTAGCTGGGAGGCCACCTGGTTCTCACTGGTGCCACCTGGGAACTGTTTTTCTCAATCTTCTCTTGCATTTTCTCCCGTTGATCTTGTAGTTTTGTAGTTATGGTAGTGAGGTTATTGATCAAGGTCTCTACAGAGGAAATGCGGGCTTGTAATGATCCGTGGACCATACTGTCGTACATCTGAAGTTTATTTGCTATAAACATCACTGGTTCTCACTTTTCCTCAGCCTCCAATGATGTCAGGTAACTGACATGTGTAGATGGCCCCATATGTATGAAGACCCACCACATGAGTGGTGTACATTTAACCTTGTCAGGATCGTCAGTGGCTTGCACATCCCTTCCAAACAGTACCTCCAACAGTGCCATTTCCCTCAGGCATAGGATCCTCTCCTCCATGGTATTCCAGCTCTTCACAAAATGGTCTGTCTGCAAGGCTTCTCTGAAAACAAACCTCTCTTTCACAGCATCCAACAGCTGTGCCCAGAGAGACAGGGACTTTGATTCTCTCACAAATGCTTCTTCAATGCCCACATCCTGGGCAATAGACCTCAAGAACCTTGCTTCACTGCCATCATGGTTTATGGCATCACCCGTGGAGTCCCAGACTCGAATCATCCAGGTCAGTATGGGCTCATTCGGGTGACGAATGACGTCTGCCCGTAATTTCCGGAGGTTGTCATACGATAAGGACTCAGTGATGATTTCTGGTTTCGTGTTAGCTGCCTATGAGGGTCCTGCCTCCCCATCATCATCAACTGGGCAGGCTGATTTGGTCTTATATTTCCTCTTTTGAATAGGGGCAACCTCCATTGACTTGTTCTGTCCCTTGGAATTGGCCTTATCTGGAGTCACCCTTGTATCAGGCCTTTTGTTTTAATCTTTTCCTTTTCCCTGTGAGGGCTGTACCATACTGAGTAACTTTCTGTAGGCAACGGCTAAAACCCCACATGCAGCTGCCAGTTGCCTCTCTATGGGTCTACCACGACCTCTCTCCCTCACAGCTGTCATTATCTTTGTAGGGTTTAGGAGTTGTTCGAGAGTGAGCTTCCATGTTGTAGGAACTGAACCACTTTCTAGAAATTTACCCATATCCTCCCATGACCCATGCCATTCGAGGTTTTCCACCCCTGGGGCTGGCTTCTGTGCCTGTTCTTGATAATTCCTGGCCCTTGCTACGAATATTTGATAGGACACCTTGGCACAAGCTTACACGAGAAGCCCAAAAAGTAAAACATCTCTGGCATCTAAAGAGAGTTTAAAATTCTCAGAGGTCTTTGTATTGGAACCAAAGGGAAAATGTATGAAGGGTTGGGCAAATATACCCCCCTGTGTTTCTCCATAGGGATGAGTGCCATTATCCTTAAAACCCCAGAGGAAACAGTGTAGGCTAGAGCAGTAATATATCCTTGAGAACATATCCCCAATGAAAATAACAGGTGCTGAGTTTGCTATGTCATAAAACCAATGCAAGAGCTCAAACATACTTATTGCAATGAGGGTCATAGTATCTGAGCTGGAAAACATCGACAGGTGGGACACAGATTTCAGCATAATTATATACCACAGAAAAGCAACAACCTTAGAGTTCATGGTGCCTACAGGTTCACAAACACGTATAAAGTCACACAAGGGCAGTTATTCCTTTTCCACTTTTCCTCTCTCGGGCCCCACGTTGGGCGCCAAAAGATGTCCCAGTTTAAATGAGACAAGGGTCTTTTGCTGAGGGTGAGTTAAGAGAAAAGACCCAAACTTCTCTCTCTAAGGAATTGTAAATCCAAAATTAAAAGGTTCCGATTGAAGGAAAAGAACAAATTATGGAAAAGGAAAAATAACAGCCCTTTATTAAAGGGTATGTGTGTATTAACTGAAACACACAAAAAAAAAAAGTAAAACAACCAAACAACACTCCTATACCCACAAATAACCCCTTCAAAAACAAACCGATAAACCAGAGGCTGGGGGTTACCCAGGCCCTGAAGGTCTTCTCTTCCATGGACTTGCAAGGGGACACTGGCTTACCATGGATCTTCTTCCACAGGGTTACGGGGGATAATGGCTTATGAGTCCACCCCTGTTTCCCTATGGAGGTCCCTCCCCACAGGAGAACAGTCCTTGATAGACCTCTCCAGCATGGGTCTAGCATGGATCCCTCACTTGGATCCCAGCATCTCACCTGGGCTGTCCTCGCTCCAGCGTAAGTTCTCTCAGGGTCACAAATCTCCAGCACTAGCAGCATGGATCTCTCACTGAGATCCCAAGCTTACTCGAGTCGTCCTCGCTCCGGCGTAAACATCGTCCCCCTCAGGGTTATAAATCTTCAACAGGACTCTGTCTCATTTCAGTCCTTTTCATGAAGCCTCGACTTCCTCATGCAACTTACTCTAGTGTAGGCTCCTCCACGAGCAACATGGGGTCTCCTCACCCCAACAAACTTTTACAGGTGGCAGGGATTATTTTTGTTAGTCTTTTCCCTGCTGAAGGGAGAGAGCAAAAGGGGGCAGAAAGGGGTTGCCCTTCATACTTTTCTTCTCTCTCCTCTGGCTGCCAACTTTATCCTTGGAGGTCCCTTATCTCTTTGTTGGAATTCTTCTGCCGCGGTTTCTGTCCAAGCCGTTAGTCTTCTAAAGTTTTTTTTTCTTCACTCTCTTACAAGAGAGAAGGGGGAGGCTTCAGTGCTACACCTGCCCCCGGTCCAGGTTGGGGGAGGAGGGGGCCTAGCCCCCACTCGGGGCTTACTGCCGCCTCTACATGGCTGCTGCTCCTAATTTCAACTGCATAACCAACCTTCTCTTCCGTTTTTCTTAAATATGTAATTAGCAAAGGCATCACTAAGAGTTTTGATTGGCCTTTTTGTCTGGAAATCCACCTGGACAAAACCATCCTCAGCCCCAGGGGTTGGCCAGTTGGGCAAAACCACGACAGACATGGTTTACATAAAAGCAGTGCTTGGTTGTCCTGAAAAAGGTGTTTCCTCTTTTTTTAGTGTTTTTCTCATCCCTTCTTTTATTCTGAGGTTAAACAATATCAGTTCCAAAATACCTCTTTATTTAGATATGTACTTAACTCTCATTGGCAATGAGAGGCAGTGATAATAAGGTTGTACATGAGAACATATCTAATACTTTGATATATTGTAAAGAAACTACATAAGACCTGTAAGAACTAAACATTCAAATTAATTTTGCCAGCAAAATTCCCTCTTGTGTTTTGCTTTCCTCTAACGACCTGCCTCTGAAGGCAGGGTTACTGCGGTTATTATTATAAATAGATCCCTTAGGGTGGATTAGAAATAAATGACACTAAATGACCTGTGTTTATATTTATGGTAGGTTTATTTCAGAAGAATTTGGTTGCAATGGTAAGGAGGTATGGAGCAATTTTGGTTATTACCAGTAGCAAGATAAAAGCATAAAAGTAGCACTTTAGAAAATGTATAAGGAAAAGAAAGAAAGAGAAAGAAAGGATAAGAGTAGAAAGATATCACCACCTGAGGATCCAGTAATGAGACTTGATAGTTGCAATTTAGATGTCCATTGGTTGAAGTGATGGTAGCAATCTTGATCCATCAGGGGTGGGGGGAAGCCCACGAAACACAAAGTTCAATGGGTTAATGTATGCTCAGGTGCAAGTGAGAACACCCAGATACCTCCCCTGGGGGGGAGAGTTTTACACTGTCTGATGTAACACTGTGGATCAAGTGCTGTCCTCTGGTGGAAGGCCTCAGAAATTAGTCTGGGGGCACTTAGGGGGTCTTTGATGGCTTATGAGACCTAAGACATGACAGCTGCCTCTCATGTCAGCACAGTTAAGCTTGCTCTGCCCCATCAGAAGGCATGAATACTTTCAGGTCTATGTGTGAATGTCCCAATACCTCACCTGGAGGGGAGTTTTGACACCTAAGCCAGTTGTGTAAGGGAGGAAATTGCCCTGATAAAAAGCATTATCCCACCTCACAGGATCTGCTTCTTATCAACCTTCTCCTTTAATCTGGCTCAAAACCCAGCTTGAAGCCTCTGGCAGAGGGTGTGCACCCCCTCTGCACCCCGGCTGTTCCCTTACACATCAGCAGCAAAGCACCTGCTGCTTTTGCAAATGGCCAATTGTTTGAGTCATTAACCATTAACATTTCAGTCTCTCACATTTCCTTAAATGACAGGGTCATCAATAAAACCTCTATGCTTGACTTCCAGAGGGCATATTTCAGCCTTTTCAGAAGACTACTTCAGAGTGTACCCTGGGAAACTACCCTTGAAAACAAAGGGGTCCAGGAGAAATGGACATGCTTCAAAGAAGGAAGTCTTGAACACACAAGAGAAGGTTCTCCCAGTCTGCCAAAAGGCAAGCCGACAGGGAAGATGACTGGTCTGGCTGAACAGGGAGATTTTAAAGGAAATTAGGGTAAAAAAGAGAGCCTACTGGTTATGGGAAAAAGGGCTGGCTACTCAGGAAGAGTTTAGGAATATAGTTACGTCCTGTAGAAAGAAATTCAGAGAGAAGAAGGCAAAACTTGAACTTGATCTTGTCACTGTCAGGGATAACAAAAAGTCTTTCTATAGATACATCAGTAGCAAAAGGAGGCACAAGGAAAACCTCCATTCTTTATTGGACATGAGTGGGAACATAGTTATCAAAAATGAGGACACGGCTGAGGTATTTAACACCTTCTTTACCTCAGTCTTCAACAGTAAGACAGATTGTCCTGAGGACAGCTGACTTCTGGAGGTTTTAGACAGGGATAAGAAGCTGAATAGCCCCCCTGTAATCAAGGAGGAAACAGTCAGCGACCTGCTGAGCCACTTGGATCCTCACAAGTCTATGGGACCAGATGGGATCCATCCTAGGGTGATGAGGGGGCTGGCAGAAGAGCTCACCAAGCCGCTCTCCATCATTTACCAACAGTCCTGGCTCTCTGGGGAGGTCCCAGAGGATTGGAAGCTGATGAATGTCACACCAATCCACAAAAAGGGTCAGAAGGAGGAAAGGGGAAACTACAGGCCTGTCAGCCTGACCTCAGTGCCTGGCAAGGTTATGGAGCAGATCATCCTGAGTGCAATCACACAGCACCTACAGGATGGACAAGGGATCAGAGCCAGTCAGCATGGGTTTAGGAAGGGCAGGTCCTGTCTGACCAATCTGATCTCCTTTTATGATCAGGTGACCTGCCTAGTGGATGAGGGGAAGGCTGTGGATGTGGTCTATCTGGACTTCAGCAAAGCCTTTGACACCGTCTCCCACAGCATACTCCTGAAAAGGCTGGCAGCCCACAGCTTGGACAGGGGCACCCTGTGCTGGGTTAAGAACTGGCTGGAGGGCTGGGACCAGAGAGTGATGGTGAATGGTGCTGCATCCAGTTAAGATCCAGTCACTAGTGGTGTCGCTCAGGGATCAGTGTTGAGCTCAGTCCTGTTTAACATCTTTATCGGCGATTTAGATGAGGGAATTGAGTCCACCATGTGATGGTTTAGACTTGGCTCCCTGCCAAATGCCCGAAAGTCACGACAGCAGCCCCCTTCCTCCCTCCCTTCTCCTCTTAGGGTAAAGAAAAAAAACTATAAAAAATTAAAGAACCCAAAGTCAAGCTGTTTATATAAAATATATATATATTTACATAAATTAAAGTTATATACAGTTAAGATGCTATATACACAGTAAAAGGGGATCCACTCCCCGAAGGGATAGGGAAAGGGGAAAAAAGGGACACCGAACAGGTATACTTGATCAAATTCAAGAACTATACTAGTAATTAATAAAACAGATCTCACCACTTCCCTTAGAAAAGCAGGATTGGCAGACACAGCCAGCACTCTCCGAACCCCCCACATGGCAGGCCAGCGGTCGTTGCAGGCCTCAGCTTTAGATAAGCGAGACCAACACAAGGACTTACAGTTCCCGACCCTTGTTGGAAGAGAAGAGTGAGAGGTCTCTAATCTCCAACTTACTTATACTCTGGTTTACGTAAAAATCGTATGGAATACTGGGTACTTGGCCACTTCCTTGGTTACAAACTGGTTACCAGGAAGGCCTAGATCAAAACCATCACACACCATTAGTAAATTTGCATATGACAACAAGCCGGGGGGGGGGTGGGGTGTCTATCAGCTGGAAGGCAGGAGGACTCTGCAGAGGGACCTGGACGGACTGGAGACTTAGGCTGATTCCAACATGATGAGGTTCAACAAGGCCAAGTGCTGGGTGCTGCACTTTGGCCACAACAACCCCCTGCAGCGCTACAGACTGGGGACAGAGTGGCTGGAGAGCAGCCAGGCAGAAAGGAACCTTGGAGTTTGGATCGACAGGAAGCTAAACATGAACCAGCAGTGTGCCCAGGTGGCTAAGAAGGCCAATGGCATCCTGGCCTGTATCAGGAACAGTGTGGCCAGCAGGAGCAGGGAAGTGATTCTTCCCCTATACTCAGTGCTGGTGAGGTTACACCTGGAGTATTGTGTCCAGTTCTGGGTCCCTCAATTCAGGAAGGATATAGAGATGCTGGAGCAGGTCCAGAAAAGAGCAACCAGGCTGGTGAAGGGACTTGAGCACAAGACCTATGAGGAGAGGCTGAGGGAGCTGGGGTTGTTTAGCCTGGAGAAGAGGAGGCTCAGGGGAGACCTCATAACTCTCTACAACTCCCCGAAAAGAGGTTGTAGCCAGAAGGGGGTTGGTCTCTTTTCCCAGGCAGCTATCAGTAAGACAAGAGGGCATGGTCTTAAGCTCTGCCAGGGGAGGTTTAGGTTGGATATTAGGAAGAAATTCTTTACAGAGGGGCATTGGAATGGGCTGCCCAGGGAAATGGTGGATTCTTTTTCCCTGGAGGTAAAGAAGAGACTGGATGTGGCACTTAGTGCCATAGTCTAGTAACTGTGGTGATAGTGGATCAAGGGTTGGACTTGATGATCTCAGAGGTCCTTTCCAACCCATCTGATTCTATGATTCTATTTTCTTAAGCAGTAAAATCTTGCTATACATGTCCTGGTGTGAAAGGAGATTGCTTTTTTTCCTTTTAATTTCTCTGGTACAAATAAGTGATAAAGCTGTAGCCCAGGCAGTAACTGTGAAGTTATCCCACTTCTCTTGGGCCTAATGACACTATGAGGTGATGGTAAGTGTGTGACCTTTCAAAATGAACTGTAATCACTTTACCACCAGGCTTCTGATTTTCTACTCTGAATGAACAGTCTCTGGAGTAACCCCATAGTACGTGACAGGGCTGTAAAAGAAATTGTGATGTTTATTGATCTAGGTACTCACATGACTCGTATCACTGACACATTTAATGGTAAACAATTGTGTGAGCAGGTGAGCAGTTTCACTCATGTCTACCAGTAAGTTTTTCAGAGTAATTTTTTGAGGACATTAAAATGCAACAAACCCACCCACATGGGGCAATATTACCTGGTTTTCATTCTTTGTGAACCCTCTTTACTCAAGAAAAAAACAAGACCCCAAACATCAAATTAAAAAAAAAAAATCATGTTTCATTATTTTGACTCTGCCTACTTTTAACTATTTGCAGTTCACTTACTGTGCTGTGCATGTTTTATGTATCCCAACTGCGCTGGTTTAAAAGTAAACCTGAGGGAGAAATGAACCCAACTTGAGAGAGATTACAAGTCAGAGTTATAATTTACTAAAAAGATTACAATAAATACAATGATACAGAGAAAAAAATTGTTTTAACCCCCAAAGACAGATGTAGAAGACAGGACCCTGGGACAAGAACAGAACAGTGTTCATTAACCACTGTGCTGAGCACCACGTGGCCCCCCTGGGTGCAAAGTAAAAGGAAAAAAAAACCTGTTGGTCCAGATGATGGTCCCAGTTTTGTCAAAGGATCACAACCTTGTCGAAGCTGGCAGTCACAGTCCTGTTGAAGTTCTGGTCCTCCTCTGGATCCAACGAGTGGTACCAGAAGTCCCAAACCCCAAGATTATATATGCTCAGGTTCAGGTGGGAAGGCCCAGTACCTCCCCCAGGGCAGGGAGTTTCACAATGGGTGATTTAACTCTGTGAGTCATGGAATATTTTTGGAATCTTTGATGGTCTAGGTCTTTGCAGCTGCCTATTGTGCCAGTCCAGTATGGCCCATTAGCAGAGATGATCCCTCAGGTTGGGTGTGAAGGTGCTAATGCCTCCCCAGAGGGGAGTTATCACAGCTGACTCATTGGTGTGGAGCCAAAGAAACACTTCCCTGCCTGGCAGGGTTCTTTCACACCCAGCTTGTAGCCTGAGGTGTCAGGTGTGCCCTGGGCAGCTGCTGCAAATGATCCATTTATTAACAGTCCATCAGAAATGACAGAGAGGGTATAGAATACATAGTGATAAACTGGTCCCAGCCCCTGTAACTAGGACGAGGACATGCCTGAGAAGACAGTTTGGATCTTGGTATAACCAGCCCAGATTTTAAAATGTACATGTCTAAATCAGATTTTTTAATCTCTGTATTTAGGTTTCTCAGTTCAATGTCTTCAGTAAACAGGGTGACAAACACTTGCAGCTGCATTACTGCTTCCATTGATACTTTCTCTGCATTCTGGGACACTGCTGGTTGAGCAGTTGAACTTCAAGTCAGTTGCAAGTGCATGTGGAGTCAGTGAAACATCAAGAAAGGAGTTATTTTGTGTTTGATCCTTTTTTTTTTTTTCATTCTATAGGTTAATATTGGGTTTGTTCTAGTTCTACTATCTTATTTTTTACATTAGTCTTTGTATCTCTGTCTACTGAAGGCTCTGAGTAGATCTTCAGATTAAGAGCTCTGTATTAGTGAAAGATTTACTGCTTTTATTCTCACATTATCAAAAGACTTTTCTGATGGTTGGGGGGTTTAGGTTGGGCTGGGGCCGTGGGAGGTACCCGAGCCCCGGGTGGGTGGGAGGACCTTTTATCTGTGTGCCCACCCTGCCCAGGGGTGTGTCGGGATCACTTTCTGTTCTGGCATTGTTGCAGTGAGGGTGGGATGTGCTGGGTTTTGCTTGCCTGTGGCTTCTGCCCAGGAACGGTTTGTTTTAGAATTATAGCATCTTGCAAGGGTGTTTAGGGCAAGGGAATGTCCCTGGGTTTGAGTGTAGGAGGCTGGGTGGGGTGGGAAAGTAGAGAGAAAGGCTTGTCCAAATCATTTTAGTGGAGGAGAAGCTTGTGTGCCCTTATGAGGTTGTGAGCTGTGCTGACGAAGGATACATCCACATTTTTAAAGCCCTGTAGCAACAGGCAAGGGACAAAATGGCCAGTGATAAGGTACACTGGAAGCTGCAGAACCAACCCTGCATGCAGGGAGTTCAGGACATTGGTTGTCTGAAACTGACCCCGGAGATTACAGTCTTGTTCAGCAACATCCTGAATGACCAAGCAGCCTTTTTCAAGGAGAGCACTGCTTGCTCCACATGGAGAGGGGCCTAGAAAAGGTGGCCTAACCAAAGCTCATCTCCATCCTTCACCCGGTTGGTTAACCGCAGCCAATGAGCATCTTCTGATGCGGTCAAATAAAGATTAAGAGTCAAAGGCATACACATGCCTTCAAAGGTGTATTCAAATTGACACTTGCATGCTGGAACATCAGAACCATGCTTGATACTGCGGATAGTGGACGTCATGAGCTTCGTTCTGCTCTAATTGCCCACGAACTCTCATGACTCAACATCAACATCGCTGCTCTCAATGAAGTTCATCTCCATGAGGAAGGCAGCCTTAGAGAACATGGTGCCGGTTATACACTGTTTTGGTCAGGTAAACCCAGAACTGAAAGGCATCTTTCAGGAGTTGGCTTCATGATTAAAAACTCTATTGCCTCTTTGTCGCAGACGCGGGAAAGCAGGGACACTCAATATGAGAATCAATATGCTCCGTTTATTGAACACACACCACAGCAAAATATAGGATAGATAATGAGCTTATTAATATTCTGTAATTTAACTACATGATTGGTAAGAGCCCTAGAGGTCCGGACCGCCTCCACTTCTTGCCTGTGGAGACCTTCAGCCCCTCATTTTCCCAGGCTGTAGTAATAACAAGATCTTGTTATTGAGCAACGGCTATCGCTAAGAGATTAGCACAACCTTGCTTGGACAACAGCTACACCAGCTGTGCCTAAAGTTGCTGAGTTGATACCCTCCCAGCTCCTGTGGGCCTGCATGCCTCTTTTCACATAGCCAGTTCTCCACAATTCCCCTGTTTTTGTTTTGGACCAATAAGGCTGTTTTTGTTATTTGCTCTAGTCTACACACCATACAGCTAAATACTATCTGAACTATAACACACATTATTAATATGATAACTAACCAGCGTATGCTAAGCTCAAACCCCATCCAGAAAGACCAAGATTTAAAAACAGGTTATCTAACCAAGAGGATTGTACAGTTATCTTTTTGGTATGTTTTTTAAGCCACTGTAGTTGTTCCTGAATTGGCCTACTATGATCAGAGAGGTTAAAACAACACAAGCAAACTTGTCTTGATTATAGGTAAAAACCATCCTGATAGTTCTATTTACCAACAGACCATTTAGTCAATTTTGACCAGCAATAACTTGCAATATCTTCAATATCTGCTTCTAATCTCCGAAGCTTAGCAGCATCAACTTACCATAATTAAATCTATATAACACATTCTCTTAAAATCTTAACATTCATTAAGTATTTAAGTTCACACACATAGATACCTGCGCAGCTTTTTTCACTCATACAGCTTTTTTTCCCAGTCATTCAGAAGGTGACCACCTCAATCATCCTTCATTCACACATAGCTGGGATTTTTATTATATTTTTCATTTCAACCACACATCTCAGATTCCTAAGTATTACTGACTGTGTGCTTCTCAGTCTGCCATCTCTGCTGGTCATGTTCAGCAATTCCACCTGTCCTGAAGAGGAACAAAAAAGCCTAACAAACCTAAATGAGATCCATTTTTGATCCAGCACCTGTTCATGTACATGCATATTCTCCTCCCCTCTTTTTGTTTTGAAAATATGTTTGGTGTGTAAAATGCTTTTTGACAATAATTTGATCTCTGAGTGAGTTAGCCTTGCTTTAGAATACCAAAAGCTATGCAGTATAACAGAAATAATGTTTGGTGAACTGAAAAAAGACAAAGAATCATGTGTGTACATATTAAATTCCCACCTGAAATGTATCTTAACCTAATGCCAGAAAGGGGGAAAAGAAGGAAGGTATAATCTGCAATTACAAGATCACAGTAACCAAATATCCAGGATCAATTATAGAACTCTTAAACCTTTCACTATTCCCCAGTAAGTTCCACTTCTCTGTCAGCTGTGACAAACTCAGTGAAAAACACCACTAGCAGTACCAGTCATGCACATGGAATTTCTCTTCAAAGCTCCCTTTTCCCTTTTTTTTTTTTTTTTTTTGAATCAGCTGCAGTTTCAGCAGCGTTGTCTTGACACCACAAACACCACAAGTGCTAAGCCCTGCAGGTCTGGGTCCTCCGGGAACCCCCTCAGCGCAGGCAGCAGCGTGCCCCGCTCTGGCTCGGAGCTCGCAGTACCCCGGCTCCACAGCCCTGCGCGGCTGCATCAACAGCGACCCCGCCTTCGCTCTGCTCCCAGCACGGTTCTGCATAGGCGTCCTGCTCTGTGCTGGCTCTCCTCCGCCGATGTTGTCTCTGTGCTCTCTGGATGTTGGTATCTCCAATGTTTGAAATTTAGTCAGTTCTCTGTTTCTGTCCATCTGCCTCTTCCAGTTGTTTCCACTGTTAACAAAGAGCTTAACAAACCGTTGCTCTTAAAAGTTCCGTCAGTTCTAAGTAGTTACCGTGCAGAAACAGATGAGAGCAGTCAGACAATTTTACCAAGGGTCTGCATGGAGAAGAAAAGAGGCTTCAGAGCCGTAGCCAACCCCTCGTTCCGCGGTGGGTCTTGAACCTATGACTTGGGGATTCAAAGTCCCCTGCTTTATCGACTGAGCTATTCGAGCTCCTTTGAAGCTAGCCACACTCCCTTCAAACTAGCCAGGCTCTCTTCAACTAACACAGCAGCAACAACCCTAGGGAGCTTCTGCGTTTGAAGGGTTTCAGACACCACTTTCACACAAGCTTTTGTTTTTCAGTCTTAGAGTAGCAATGCTTAACTCCGTGTCTTCTATCTGTGAGTGACTGTTGTAGTGAAACTATAACTTGCAAAGCAAACATAGTTTTACCTCTTGTTCAAGTTAAAACATTTTTAAAAGTTCAAAGAATGTCGTGGGCGGGCTTTACGGAATTCCATAGTTGCCGTCCTTTGTAAAGCGGAGCGGTGTGGGGGAGGGAGGGGGTGGAGGGAGGAGGCTCCGGGCACCTCTGCCTTCCCGTGTCTTCTAGCAGCCCTCCATCTTGCCTCACCCTCCCGTCTCAGTCCATCCTCAGGGCACACTGTTGGGGGGGGGGGGGCGGTTCGATCGCGATCTGAGGCAGCCCCGGCCCCTGGTCCCAGCTCCGGCTCGGCTCTGCTGAGCCGGGCTGCCCCGCCCCACGAGTCCTTGTCATGCAGCGCTGCTAGTCAATGCTGCCACTTCAAACCCCGCTTTTATAAAAAGCATTTGGGCAAATCGTGCATCGCTTGTCTCTCCATACCTGATCAGGATATTGCTATACCGTTGCAGCCCTTGCAAGACACCGGCAATGCTTTTTCAGCTGAGACCCGTCTATACGGTTGCTCAGAGTGCGGAGCTAAGTCTTTCGCCTCCCTGCGGTTGAGACCCGTTCATAGGGTTGCTCAGGGCACAGGGGCCAGGTCTTTCACTTTCCTGTGCTGCGGTCGGGACCGACGTCCATACGCGTTGGACCGTGGCGTACTGGGTTCGTCAAAATCTGACTCGTTCGGGCGCCATTTGTCGCAGACGGGGGAAAGCAGGGACACTCAATATGAGAATCAATATGCTCCGTTTATTGAACACACACCACAGCAAAATATAGGATAGATAATGAGCTTATTAATATTCTGTAATTTAACTACATGATTGGTAAGAGCCCTAGAGGTCTGGACCGCCTCCACTTCTTGCCTGTGGAGACCCTCAGCCCCTCATTTTCCCAGGCTGTAGTAATAACAAGATCTTGTTATTGAGCAACGGCTATCGCTAAGAGATTAGCATGACCTTGTTTGGACAGCAGCTACACCAGCTGTGCTTAAAGTTGCTGAGTTGATACCCTCCCAGCTCCTGTGGGCCTGCATGCCTCTTTTCACATAGCCAGTTCTCCACACCTCTTAACTTGAAAAATTGGTGACACATCATTCTGATTGTATTATCTCCCTACACCTCCCACTACACAATAAGCAACATGTTGTTCTCTGTAGTATATATGCCCCAACTCTTGAAGCTGACCCTGCCAAAAAAGACAAATTCTGCACCGACCTCCATCACCTTATCCAAAAGGTTCCTGCAGATGATTAGATCATTATGCTTGGTGATTTCAACACCAGAGTAGGAAAGAACTCTGAAGCCTGGAAAGGAGTATTAGGCAAGCATGGTGTTGGAAACTGCAATGATAATGGATGCCTTCTGCTAGAGTTTTGTGTGGAGTAACAGCTCACCATCACCAACACTATCTTTCAGCAGAAAGATAGTTTGAAGACAACCTGGATGCATCCTCGATCCAAGCATTGGCACCTCACTGACTATGTCTTGGTGCGACAGAGAAATGTTCGCCATCTTCATCATATCCGCGTGATGCCTGGTGCAAAATGTCAAACAGATCATCGCCTTGTGCATTGTAAATTTAACTTCCACTTTATGTTCAAACCTAAAAGGAGCGGTATTCCAAGGTGGAGACTCCAAGTTAACAATCTTCAAACAGCTACAGTGAGAGACAGTTTCCAGGTAAATCTTCAAACTAGACTCAAAGATCATTCCATAGATCCCTCTCCCAAAGTGCTTTGGCAACATATTAAAAATAGCATCCTGCAGTCATCTGAAGAATCCTTAGGGTTCTCCTTCAAGAAAAACAAGGACTGGTTGGATGAAAACAATCAAGAGATCCAGGAATTGTTGATAAAGAAGAGAGCTGCTCACCAAGCACACCTTGCTCAGCCATCTTGTCATGTAAGAAAAGCAGCCTTTCATCTTGCATGCAGTAAGCTCCAACAGAAACTTTGAGACATCCAGAACAAATGGTGGATCAATCTAGCAGAAAAGATTCAATTATGTGCAGACTCGGGTGATTACAGAGGATTCTATGAGGCTTTGAAAGCAGTGTACGGACCTATGCACCAGGTTCAAAGCCCTTTACTCAGTGTAGATGGTCAAATGCTTCTCACAGATAAAATTTCCATTCTGAATTGATGGTCTGAACATTTTCAGACTTTTCAGTACCAACCGTGTAGTTCAAGGCTCAGCAATTCAGTATATTACACAACAACCAGTGAAAACTGAATTGGATATTGCCCCTACTATGGGAGAAACTCTTAAGGACATACAGCAGGTGAAAACCGACAAGGCAGGACGGGGTTGATGGAATTCCACCTGAAGTCTGGAAGCATGGAGGCCAAGTACTCCATACTAAATTTCACGAGTTCATGGTGCATTGTTGGGAACTAGGCCAATTACCATCAGATCTTCGTGATGCAGTCATCATCACTTTGTATAAGAAGGAAGAAGATAAATCAGACTGTTCAAATTACCGAGGTATTACTTTGCCCTCCATTGCTGATAAAATCCTTGCAAGAATACTTTTGAACAGATTAATACCCGCTATTGCAGGAGAACTTCTACCTGAAAGCCAATGTGGTTTCAGAGCCAATAGGAGCACCATAGACATGGTATTTGTTCTCAGACAACTGCAAGAGAAGTGTAGGGAACAGAACAAAGGACTCTATGTAACCTTTGTTGATTTCACCAATACTGTGAGCAGAAAAGGTCTGCGGCAGATTTTGGAACAATTACGATGTCCCTCCAAATTCCTCAAAATGCTCATTTTGCTTCATGAGGATTAGCGTAGCCAAGTCAGATATGGCGATGCACTTTCTGAGCCCTTTCCAATAACCAATGGTATAAAGTAAGGTTGCATTCTTGCACCAACTTTATTCACAGTCTTCTTCAACATGATGCTCCAAAGGGCCATGGCAGACCTCAATGAAGAAAATGGTATCTACATCCGATATTGTACCAATGGAAGTCTATTCAACCTAAGGCCACTGAAGGCCTATACTAAGACTTTAAATCATCTTGTCCATGAACTGCTTTTTGCTGATGATGCCACCCTCGTCATCCACACAGAAGTAGCTCTACAGTGTTTAATATCCTGCTTTGCAGAGGCTGTTGAGCTTTTTATGTTGGAAGTCAACTTGAAGAAGACAGAAGTTTTATATCAGCCTGCACCTCAGGAAGTCTTTCATCATCCCCATATCATCATTGGCAAATCAGAGCTCAAGTCAGTCCAGCAATTTAATTACCTGGGAAGCATCATCTCCTAGGATGACAAAGATAGACAACAAGTTAGCAAAGGCATACAGAGCTTTCAGAAAACTCCATAAAAGAGTTTGGTGTAATAAACACCTGAAGAAAAGGACAAAGATCAGTGTTTACAGAGCCATTGTACTGTCTAATCTTTTATATGAGTCTGAATCATGGGTCGTTTACCACCACCACTTGCGTCTCTTAGAACGCTTCCATCAGCGCTGCCTCCGTACAATCCTTAACATCCACTGGACTGACTATGTGACTAATAATTCTACCTTGAAAAAGAGACAAAACAGGCCAGTGGAATTTAGGGGAATTGATATGGGAATGGGTAACAGGGGTTTGAGCTGGTGTGTTAAAGGGTAAAGGGATAATATGCTGCTACTCTAAAATCTACATTTACTACATAACTACTTCTAAGATCTACAAAAATTAAAAAAATCAAAACATCAAAACTCCAAGGTATCACCTTCAAGGGGCAAATAGTGGCAGAGGGTTTGACCGCAACATGTCTCCAGGATTTATATGAGTTTTAATGATGTTTTTAATGATCGGTTGTCATAGGTTTACTTGTTCTAAAAAAAACAAGGAGGGAATTTTTCTTTCCCCTGCATCATTGTGAAAGATGTTGAACGGGGGAGGGTGGTTTGGCTAGAGTGATTTACACACACAAAAGAACTGGTCGACAGCCCACATTCCAGGTTGATAACCCTCAGAAGACTGGTGGGAGGTGATGAGTTTTTTCCCTCTCCTTGGGAAATGGTAGGCACTTCTCTTTTGCCCTGACACAGGGAGGGTGTGTGTGTGGAAAGGTTCTGAATTTACTTTGTTTCCAGCGGGGTCATCTGGCTACTTCTGGCCCCTGTTTGCCTCCGTTCTCCTGCACCCTGTTCTGCCCCCAGCCCAGACTTGCTCAGATTTCATCGGAGAGGCTTCGCCCTTCTGCGAAGGAACCTTTGGGGAAGTCCTGGCTGCAGCC
Source organism: Myiozetetes cayanensis (assembly GCF_022539395.1). NCBI lineage: Eukaryota > Metazoa > Chordata > Aves > Passeriformes > Tyrannidae > Myiozetetes > Myiozetetes cayanensis. The sequence continues at coordinate 139,882 of NW_026087987.1, forward strand.
AGCAGTCCGACAGCGTGAGTTTTGTGGGAAGAACCCCTTTATTCCCCTTTTCCCCTTCTCAGTGTGGGGGGAGATCTATATTTTCAGATTCTCCCGTGCACCAGGGCCAGACTGCCAGAGATCCAACAGTGCTCCCTGCTGATTGTGGTTAGAATTGTGCCAAAAGGTAGAAAGTACTGAATTGTTTCCTTTCTGAAGGGGACTTTTGGGTACAGGATTATTATTTAGTTGTTTTTTGTGTTCTTTTGTTGTTCTACCAATACACATATATCCCTTAATAAAGGGCTGTTATTTTTTCTTTCTCCATACTTCCTCAATTGGAGTCTCTTAATTTTGGATTTACAATTGCTTAGAGGGAGGAACTTGGTCTTCCTCCTAACTCATCCTCCTTAGCAAAACACTTTAGTCTCATTAAACTGAGACATTGGTAAGATGCTGGAATTATCTGCTATAATGATTGGGTGAAACTTCCTATGACAACATTCTCTTCTGTTGCTTGGATCATTGTTTAACTGTTCAGCTTGCAATTTGCCTTGTGTATCTGCCTTGTGATCATGGTGATTTTTTTGTGTCCTTTTTTTTTTTAATTTTGAAAGATCTCAACACAAAGGTTTCATACAGGGACTGGACAAGGGGTTTCTGTTCAATTGTATCTGAATTGAAAATTGAGTTCATAAAATTACAATCACAAGATCCTCAGAATCACCTTCCAATAGGAACATTATGGACCAAAACATCATGTCTTCAAGATAACTCTTAACTGGCTCCAAAAAGAGCGTATTGTGGTTGCTTCTGACAGCAGTGCTCCAAAAGGAAAGGAAAGAAACTGAATAGGGAAAAAACTTTTCCCCTTAAAAAACACAAACCAAAACACAAAAACAAAACCAAAACCCTTAAAACTGTAGAAAACACATAGTGGAAGAACATGGGCCTAACCCTGGAAATAAGGTCCCTAAAGGCTATGATCGTATATGTTGCTCTGGATGCAGCTGAGTTGGGTTTAGAGGTTACTGTCCTGAGTTTGTTTTGTGCTATCTTGGAGAAGACTGAAATCAGATGAAGAGCTAATGGGGAGGATGGAGGGAAAATTCTAACTAGTGGGGTCAGTGGAGAGAAGGAAGGACACAGAAGAGAGGTTTAAATAGAATCTATCAACAGGAGGGAGTTGGACCTGGTTAGACAAGGTGACTGTGAGAAGAGTCTGCTTTTGTAGTTCTGGATGTAACAGTCTGATTTTGGTATAGTTAGATTGTGGACAACCTGGATTTGCACATGTAGACATATTTTAGTGTAACTCTTTCTATGTATAAAATGAGTGACACATAGAACACACTTTCCCCCATTTTAATTTAACTAAAAACTTCAGTTATGAATATTCATTCCCATTACATCATCTGAAGCAGCAGGGGGCGCTCTCACCTGCACCACCTGGGGAACAGAGAAAAAAACCAGAAAAGTGGGAGGGAAGTTCAGCTTGCTTCCTGCCTCTGCTTGGAACTGGACCACATAGTGTTGGGGAGCTGCAGGGAGACTCCTTGCCATTGTGCTGAGTGCCTTGCCTTCCCTCCCTGTCACCCCAGACTGGGAACCACAGCCACCACTGCATCAGACTGTGGTTGCCCCAGCCTCAGCTGAGCTGCCAAGCCCAAGCCCAGGCAAGCCAAGTGAGGCAGCACCAGCCCCAAAGGCAGCCACACGGCAGGGAACAAAGAGAGAGCCCCCACACACACCCACATGGTTGCTACGCCCAAACTCACACCAGTACCTCAGCAGCATAAGATTTTTTTTTTGGACAAAATATCCTTCCAGGTTTTGTTTTAACCTAGGGGGAGTAGGGTAGCTAGGTAATGGTTTTTTATTTGCTATTGTTTTTTTGGTTTGTTCTCTTTTTAGTAAAATTGTTATTTTTCCTTCTTCATTCAGACTCCTTGTAATTTTTACCCTCTCTGTATTGGGGGAGGGAAATAAAAAGGGGAGAGTTTATCTCATTAGAGGTCTCAACCTCCTGAATATACGTTGCCATTAAACCAAAACAATATTATTGGCTTTCTCAATGGGGGGGGAAGAGACAGAGAGACAGAGGAGTGGAAGAAAGAACAATTTTGAACAAATACTTTGTGGATTGTGTATAGAATCCTTAGTCAACATGTTGTTCGATTTATTCATGTTTATGTGGCATCTCTTCCTGTATACGTATTTTCCATTCACAGCTGTCTTTCTCAAACCGGGGTTTAAAACCAAGGTAGTCTTGTCTATTTTTCAGTTCATAACCTGGATTCATAGTGCTGTAAACTCAACGCCTATAAGTTTTATTTGGAATGTGTATTCAGGGTTGTCTTCCTGCCCTATCCTAAGCTGTTACCTCTGGGGATTTATTAATAATGGCACCTAGCCTGGGGAAAAAGTGCAGGGGAGTGACTTCCCCCAGTCTTTCACCCATTTCCCCTTCAGATCCACTGCAATATCTTTTTAAAACTTTGAATTTCCTCTAGATGCTAGAGATACCTTACTCTTTGTGCTATGTCTACAAGCTTGCATCAGTATGATCTACCCCATGGTTGGGAGCAGGACCAAGATCTCTAAGGTGTCCAGAAGCCTGCCCCAGGGGTGAATAACTGAGTGGCATGGGGTGTGGGAGGACATGGGTAAGTTCCTGGAGAACTTTTCCACTCCAATGACATGGAATTCACCCCTGAACAACTTCAGGGCCCTGTTAAAGTGATGAGATCTGTGAGGGAAAGATGCCATGGCAGATCTATAGAGGGGCAGCTTGTGTTTACATTCAGGGCCCTGGCTACTGCCTACTGAAAGCTGCTCATTATGATGCAGCATCTCCAGGAGGAAAGGAAAGGGAACAAAGTACCTGACACCATGACCACTTAGGGTATAGCTAAGCCAGAAGGGCAACCCCAGCCAATAGAAGCTGCTCCTATCCAAAAGAGAAAATATAAGACCAAATCAGTTTACCCAGTGGATGACGATGGGGAGGTGGGAACCTCAAAAATGGTAGACTCAGAGCCAGAAATAATCATCAAATCTCTTTCATTCAATAATCTCTGCAATTTGCTGAAAGACATCGCTCGATGGCCAAGTGAGCCCATTTTGACCTGGTTGAACCAAGTCTGGGATCTTATGGGCAAAGGTGCACAGCTTGACGGTACCAAAGTAAGGTTTTTAGGATCCCTGTCCCAGGATGTGGGTGTTGATCAGGGGTTCGTGAGGAAATCAGAACCCCTTCACCTCTGAATGCAGTTTCTAACAATCACGAGACAGGTTTGCTTACAGGAATGACCTCCAGGGGCATCATCTCTCCTGGGAGACCATGGAGGAAAGAATCTTATGCCAGAGGGAAATGGTGTTGCTAGAGATACTTTTTACAAGGGATGAGCAATCCAATAATGACCCAGATCAAGTCAAATGCAACTCATGAATGTGGCTAAAACTAGCACACCAAGAGCCATCAATATACTCTAACATCTTCTTGGCAATGCACTGGAAGGAGGACCAAGAGACAGTGGGTGTTGTAATGAATAAACTCCAGACCTATGATGAGATTGTCCACACCCCATTATGGGCCCAAATCTCTTCCGTGGAGACACTGGTTGCGGACCTCTGGACTCTTAACAGAGGAAGTTAAAAATGACAACAAGAAACTCAGAGAGGAGTTCAAGGAAAGCATTGTCCATGTCTCACCAGTGCAAACTAGAGCCCCTGCTATTAGGAACAGGCATCTCCAGGCTAGGGAGAGGGGGTACACCACATGAGGCAACCTATGGTTCTATTTACACAAACATGGAGAAGACATGAGGAGATGGAATGGGAAACTCACCTCTGCTCTAGCAGTATGGGTACAGGAGTTAAAAGAAAAAATTACTACTAGAGGCAATTAATAGAGGATGGATGTAGTTCAAGTTTCCTGTGGGTAAGCCCATAGACGGAGTAGGAGGGACGATAACATGTCTGATCCTCTTGAAGGGACCTCCCGGATGTATGCACAGGGAGAAAGTCAACATTACCAAAACCAGCACTAGAGAAGCCCTGCCTCTATCCAGATAGATACATGGGATAACCGTGTCTATTGGACTATGTGGATCTGATGGCCTGGAACATCAGACCCACAAGAATGCAAGGCTTTGGTCAACACTGGTGCACAATGTACTCTTAATGCCATCAGGACATGTGGGGGCAAAGTCTATTTCTGTTTCTGGAGTGACAGGGGTTTCTCAAGAGCTGATGATATTGGAAGCTGAAGTGAGCTTGACTGGGAAGGAAAGGCAGAATCACCCCATTGTGATTTGTCCGGACACCCCATGTATTTTGTGTATCGATTACCTAAAGAATGGGTATTTCATGACCCAAAAGGACATCAGTGGGCCTTTGGGATAGCTGCTATAGAGACAGAAGGGATTAAACAGTTGAATGCATTGCCTGGCCTCTCAGAGAACCCTCCTGCTGTGGGACTGCTAAGGGTTGACGAACAGCAGATGTCATTTGTCACCACAACAGTGCATTGTCAGCAACACTGCATGAACTGAGACCCCATGATTACCATCCATAAGATGATCTGTAAGCTGGAGAGCCAAGGAGTGGTAAGCAAGACTCGCTCACCCTTCAACAGCCCCATTTGGCCCATGCATAAGTCCAGTGGAGAATGGAGATTGACTATGGACTATTGTGGCTTGAATGAAGTTACCCCATTGCTGAGTGCTGGTGTGCCAGACGTGTTGGAGCTTCAGTATGAACTGGAGTCCAAGACAGTGAAGTGGTGCCACCAATGACATTGCAAATGCCTTTTTCTCCATTCCTTTGGCATCAGAGTGTAGACCACAGTTTGCTTTCACATGGAGGGGCGTGCAGTACACATGGAACTGACTGCCCCAGGGATGGAAACACAGTCCCACCATATTCTACGAACTGATCCAGGATGCACTAGAGAAGGGTGAGGCTCTAGAACACCTGCAGTACATTGATGACATCATCATATGGGGGGAATATGGCAGAAGTAGTTTTTGAGAAAGGACAGATCATTCAGATTCTCGTGAAAGCTGGTTTTGCCATCAAATGGAGTTAGGTCAAGGGGCCTGCCAGAGAAATCCAGTTCCTGGGAGTGAAGTGGCAGGATGGATGCTGTTAGATCCCAACAGAAGTCATTAACAAAATAACAGCAATGTCTCCACCGACTAACAAGAAGGAAACACAAGCTTTCCTAGGTGCCGTAGGTTTCTGGAGGATGTACATCCCAGAATACAGCCAGATTGTAAATCTTCTCTACTTTGTAACACACAAGAAGAACATTTTCCAGTGGGGCTCTGAACAGAATCAAGCCTTTGAACAGATCAAACAGGAGATTGCTCATGCTGTAGCCCTTGGGCCAGTCAGAACAGGAACAGAGATAAAGAATGTGCTCTACTCTGCAGGCAGGGAGAATGGCCCTTCCTGGAGCTTCTGGCAGAAAGTGCCTGGGGAGACTCGAGGCCCCCCACTTGGATTTTGGAGCCAAGGCTATCAAGGGTCTGAGGTCAACTACACCCCAACAGAGAAGGAGATTCTAGCAGCCTATGAAGGAGTGCAAGCCGCCTCAGAAGTGATCGGCAAGGAAGCACAGCTTCTCCTGGCACCCCGACTACCAGTGCTGGGGTGGATGTTCAAAGGAAAGGTTCCCTTCATGCATCATGCCACTGATGTTACATGGAATAAGTGGATTGCCTTGATCATGCAGCACACCTGAATCAGAAACCCTAATCACCCTGGGATCTTAGTGATAATTACAAACTTGCCTGAAGGTGAGAACTTTGGTCTAGCAGATGAAGAGGAAGAAGAGCAGGTGACACATGCTGAGGAAGCTCCACCATACAACCAACTGCCAGAAGATGACAAGCGATATGGTCTTTTCACTGATGGTTCCTGTTGCATTGTAGGGTGTAGTGGTTTGACCTTGGCTGAGCACCAGGTGTCCACAAAAGCCACCCAACTCCCCTCCGAGGGAAAAAGGAAGAGGAACAAAAAAAAAAAGTGTAAAACCAAAACTCACTAAGAAAAAGGCAGTTTATTTTTACACAGAGAAGGGAAAAGGGAAAAACCTAAACTAATAACACTACAAATACTACAAATACAACAAATACTTCCCCACATGAAACGGAGCGAAGACAGATGCCCTGTCTGTTCAGCTATTAGGAAGAAGAAAGAAGCCACTTCCTTCTCTTCTCTTCTCTTCTCTTCTCTTCTCTTCTCTTCTCTTCTCTTCTCTTCTCTTCTCTTCTCTTCTCTTCTCTTCTCTTCTCTTCTCTTCTCTTCTCTTCTCTTCTCTTCTCTTCTCTTCTCTTCTCTTCTCTTCTCTTCTCTTCTCTTCTCTCTCTTTTATATCTGAACTGACGTAACATGGTATGGAATATTTCTTTGGTCAATATGAGTCAGGTGACCCAGCCCAGCTTCCTGACCAGAAAGAGGAAATGCTATTTACCCAAAGAAACCCACTACATAGGGACAAGCCAAAAATGGAAAGCAACTGTATGAAGCCCCACATGACTAGTTGCAGAAGCCACTGAGGGGCAAGGTGGATCAAGTTGCAGAGCTCAGAGTTGTCCAATTGGTTTTGGACATTGCTGAGCAAGAGAAGTGGCCAAGACTTTACACTGATTCATCAATGGTAGCCAATGCTCTATGGGGATGGCTGGACAGATGGAAAAAACCCAACTGGCAACATAAAGGGAAACCCATCTGGACTTCCAAAATGTGGCACGACATTGCTGCTTGGGTAGAGAATCTGATCGTGAGAGTCTACCATGTAGACGCACACATGCCTAAGAGCTGAACTAATGAAGAACATGGTAACAGCAGGTAGACTGAGATGCCCAAGAAAAAGTGTTGCAGGTAGATCTTGACTGGCAGCATAAGGGAGAGATGTTCCTAGCTCAATGTGCCCATGATACCTTAAGTCATCAGGGGAGAGATGCCACTGACAGGTGGACATAAGACCAAGGGGTGGATTTAACCATGGACACTATCTCCCAGGTTATCCACTATTGTGAAAACCTCTTTTTCTGATAACAAAATTTGGTCACCTCCAGTGAGAGACACTCTCCAAACATACTCAGTCTCAAATTCTTTAGGGGTTCTGCTATAATCCTTTTTTGACTTAGCTAATTTAGTCGCTGTATAAGGAGCTTTTTTTGTAGTTATTTGAAGTGTATCATCATTCAAGCCCTCATTTGTGTATTCTGTTTTAATTAGGGGACAGAGCGACATTGACAACTTTTCCACTTGGTCACGCAAAGGCTGTAAGTCAGAGAGGGAGTATGTTTCTTTAGATGACTCCAGCTTGGACTTCTTTTTCCCTTCTCTCATTAATCTTGCATACAACTCCTCTCAGAGCACATGGGTTGTAGCCCTTTCATTCCTTTTCTCTTCCTGGAGGACATTGACAGTAGTCTCTTGTTCCTCCAGCTGCATCTGCAAAGAATTAACCAAATCTTGCATTAACAACTTCCATATGAGCTTTTAGCTGCTGTTCTTTGTTGTTAATTGAACTTATTACAGCTGCACCTAATACTGAACAAACAATAGGTTTCCCTTTACCTTTTTTGACACTCACCCCTGCCTGCAGGGTAGAGGTTCAATCAACAATTGCTTGAATATTATGCAACTGATCTTGTGCCCATTCCATTCCCGGAGGAGATGGTCTGGCACCAAATTCATCTAATAGATTTGTAAGCACTTATTATGTTCCATGTAACGGAAAATTCAGAGTGAATACATCTCCAGGGGTTACCTCTTGAAAGTTACAGCAAATTTCCAAAGTTCTTTACTCCTCTCCCTGGAAAGACCCCTCTTAAAAGTTACATTACAAGTTCAGAGCGATCTTCCCCAGAAAGCACCCCTTGAAAGTTACAGCAAATTTCCCAAAGTCTCCCTCTGGAGAGTTACCTTTTAAAAAGTTACAATGTGCACATTAACTGCAAAAACAAAACAAAACCAAAACCCGAAAAATAAAGTTGTAAAGACAAAGTCCTAAAGTCACACAAAGTCAAAAAGGAAGGTACCTTACTCTGTTTGTCAATCACAAAATGATCGATCATAAAAATTAGCAATTATCAGGTTTTGGAATGAACAACTGTCCCAGTTTAAATGAGAAACAGGTGTTTTGCTGAGGATGAGTTATGAGAAAAGACTCAAACTCCTCCCTCTAAGCAATTATAAATCCGAAATTAAGAGGCTCCAATTGAAGGAAAAAAATTATGGACAAGGAAAAATAACAGCCCTTTATTAAAAAGTATGTGTGTATTGGCAGAAACATGGAAAAAAACCCAAGTAAAACAACCAAACAATACTCCTATACCTACAGAGAATACCCTTCAAAACAAACCAATGAACAAGCAAAGGAAAAAAGGTAAACAGTTCAGTTTGCACCCTTTGGTGCAATTACAACCACAGTCAACAGGGAGCGCTGTTGGGTCACTGGAGATGCAGAGCTTGTATTGTCCTGTGCCAGTCACCAGGTGGCACTGTTGGATCATTGGAGATGCAGAACCTGCAGCTACTTATGCTGACCAGCAGGGGGTGCTGTGGGATCACTGGTCACTGCCACGTGGTTGGGGGTGGGGGGCAACACCCTCTGGGGTGTGTCAGAGAAACAAAAAAAAAACTGGTTTTCCCTTCCCACACACTGGGAAAGGGGAGAGGGAGAGGGGAAGGGAAACAACAACAAAAGGAAAGTCCTCCCAATGAAAAGAAAAAAACCCAAACTCACTCAGTTAGACTGGTCAAACTGTTTTGCACAGTCCTCTCTCTCCCCCTGATGTGCACAAGGACCACCACCAGGAAAAAAACAAACGGGAACGGGGAAGGGGAAAAAAAACCTCCTCCAGGAAAACAACTCCTCTCTGATGAAAAATCCAGACTGGGTTTGTAACTGTCAAGCAGGTCGAGAACCACAGGAACCACTGAACTCCCACTCCTACCTCTCTTGCAGCCACAGCCAACCCAAAAAACTCCTCTCTCCGTTTCCCAGGAGACGAGAGAAAAAAGTAAAGTGGAGCCCCTCATCTCCCCCGTTTCCTAGGAGACTGAGTTCTGGACATTAAGAAGAGAGCCTGTTCTTTTTGTATCTCTTAAGTGCTCACTTGATAGCTCTGCACGCAGTGGGCAGGGGGAAGGGAAAAAATTCCTACTTAGTTTCTAGGAACCAGTAAAACCATGACAACAGTTTTGTTTCAAGGGAATCCTGTCCATAACACCAATTAAGAAATGTTACAATCTGCTTAAATATTGTAGAAAGAACTACAGATTTGAATATTCCCCTGAGCAAAATTCAAACTCACACAAATTATCTGTTGATACCAAAACCTGATTTTATTAATTGTTAAGAGATGCGACGAAAAAGAGGAAAAAATAAGAAAAGGTTAGAAAATGCTAAGATTACTTCTAGAAGCACAGAAAAGATACCACCAGCACTACCTTTTTGCTGAGCTGGTGTGGGGAGGGGTGGGTGGAGAAGCAGTTTCTGCCTTGTTTTTTCTCTGCCACTTTTCAATGTTATCTCTTTAGCTGTGGGGGGTCTAAAAGCTTTAGTTCTCTGGAATGCAGGATGTGTGGTTTCACTGCTTACAACGAGCTGTGTCCCAGGCCGTGCAGGGTCCCGTTCAGCTGCAGCTCCCTGGTCCTCAGAAATATAGTGAGGTTGGAAGGACAAGATATAACTCATGAGTGCAGCACAGTGGTCTCATTTCTCTCCAAACCCACAGAGTCTCAGTCTCCCGTGGCAGGTAGGCAGCATGCAGTGGAGGAGAAAAGGTGAGGAGAGGTGAGGAGAGACTCCTGGGACAACCAGTTCTCTCTCCCTTTCCTCTTCCCTGATTTTCCAAAATTTGTCCTCAAGTTTTATAGTGTTCAAAGGAGGTTGTACGTGGTTTCTTGGCATGTAGCCAGTTCAGATGTTCGAGGAGATATGATAACCATAAACAATGGCAGGATCTTTTAGCAGGAAAAGTCCCATGGGGAGTCCTAGTGAGAACTTATGACAGGAAACTTACAGAGAATTTTTGGTAGGAAGTTTTTGACAGGCAGAAACAATGGCAAAACATAATTTTTGGCATTTCTATATTATCTGTGTGTTACACTCCACCGCGATGATTTGACATTGTTTCTCAGCACATTGCTGTAGTTTCCTTCAAATCTGGTGATACAAATACAGCGAACAGAGGGAGAGAAGGAAACGAGCAAGTGGTTTATCATGCTTTTAACTAGGCCAATGCCAATAATTAGGAACACAATTCCAATGACAATTGCTATTCCAATTTGTGCTATCCATTTTCCCCATCCGGTGAGTCCAAAAGACTCCAGGATGTTAGTAACCCATGATCCATTGAACACTTCTCACAGTTGTATTGCATAAAACAAATTTTTAGTTTGGTTACTTATTTCTCTCATTGTTTGTGCCTCCTCAATGGAGGTTGAAGCATTATAAATTGTTACACAGCATTCAGTTTCTGATAAATTTAACATTCCACAAAAACTTTGTTCTTTTAACAGTAACAGATCTAAGGTTAATCTGTTTTGCAATGTCATCTCAGTAGTTTGCTGGACTTAAATGCTTAATTCTCCAAATGCAGGTTGTGTCCAATTGCTTAAAACATGTAATTGCCAGGTAATATCTTGTAACAGGAATTTGTGTCTTGTAAAGGTGACAAAGGGGGTAAAGAAATTCTCAAGGAAAAGGGATGCTTTTTGTCCAGTGGTATAATAATCTGGAAAATCAATTCCTTTAATTGCCCATTGTGGTCTTTGTGTTGCTTTTGAAAGGGAATAACACTGTGATGGTGATATTCTTTGGACACTTTAGTGAAAGTAAAGACATGTCTGGGGCAAAGAGAGGGAATTCCAGGTCCACACCTAAGTCCAGCATGCTACTCTAGCGACAAATGTGAATAAAACTTTCCATCAGAGCACCCCCAAGCCATTCCCAGGGGGGTTATATATTTTGCAGTTTTACAATCAGTATTGTCTGCATGATCAAGGATGGTGATCTTTGGTTTAGTATTTATTGGGGTACTGTGAATTGGGTAGTGGGTATAGGGAACTCTGCAGTGATTAAGAAGGTATTTGTAGGTTGAGTTACAGGATTCATCGTGATTTCTCCAGCCTTTAGAGGGATATCTCCAACAAGTACACATGTCCCTTATTAATGTTCTAATTCTAAGTGAAAACCATGTTTCTGGAGGATCTCCTGGTCCTTCTTTGCATGTTATAACCTTTGAGCAATTGAATAAACTACTATCTTCTACTTGAGGCACAGTAAATTTGGGTTCTGTAAAGTTTGATTCAAAAAATGCTTGTACAGACCATGCCCACATTAAGTTTTTCCAGTTAATTGGAGCTATATTCGTTATATTAGGAACAGCAGGAAGGACTAAAAACTGTGGCATATTTACTTTCGTATACATCTGGTGTGTATAATGGGTCAAAGAGGGGATCCCATGAGTAAATAAGGCAGGGTTGTCTGGCATTATATTCCTCAAAGGTTATCATTCCAGGTTTAAATTCACCTTTACTTGATCTAATAGATGGGTGAGGGGATTCAATTTGAGATAAGATGGTTACATTTATTAGTTTTACAATATTTGCAGTGTGACATCCAGTCCTGAGTTATATTAGGAGGTGGGGTATAAGTTTGGTAAAGGTCATGCACTATGGGAATACCTTTCCAGAGTATTTGGGCTCTGTTGGTCTTGTTTGTCCACTGTTCAGGTAGGGATAATGGGGCTGTCACACCAGCCATGTTAAAAACAAAAGATAAATTCAATGGTATCATAAAAAATCGCAATCCTTGTTCAGCAGACTTGGGTAATGTTACACATATACCTTGATCGGTATGATTCCATATTTTCACAAACCCTTTGACCAGTTCCCAGGTAAGGTTCCTTTGATTCTCACCTTTAACGGTCTGCTCTGCTGAGCATATGTACAAGGTAAATAACCATACAAACATAACTAGCAAATTATAACTACAGTTACCAGTAAACTGAACCATAGTCCAAATCTGAGGTTTTCATTTGTAGTTCTGAATACTTTTCTCCATTGAACAGTTCCCTGTAAAAGAAAAGAAAAAGGTCTGTCTGGTCCCTTTTAGGGCCAACATTAAAATGTAGGAGCAATCCCCTGAGAGCTTATTTTGTGTTCTTTGCCATGAGCATCTTTTGCTTTCCAGGTGTATATGTTCAAGGGAGTGGTGAGGACCATTGGTACAGCTCCTACAGAAAGCAGTTCCGCTAATACAGGCTGTCCAGGAAGGTGAGAGGGTTTTTGCTTACCCTCAGGTTTTGATGTTGCTGGTATCAAAGAGGGAGGCTGTCAATAAAAAGCTGTGGGTCTAGGACAGCTGTTTACTCCCCATTGGTCATTCACCATTTTTACAGCATCTTACAGTCTTTCAGTCCAATTGGATTTCTGAGGTTTTAGAAATTGTTTCAGCAGGCCATTTGTTCTTTCCACTATGCCATTTGCTTGTGGATAGTAGGGTGTGTGAAATATCCACTGGATTCCTTCTTCCTTGGCCCACTCCTGGATGATGGCAGCTATGAAGTGTGACCCGTTGTCTGATTAGATAGATACAGGTTTTGGGAGAAAACTGAACCACATTTTAAGAGTTTCTAGAGTGTTTGTACTGGTTGCCTGAGGGAAAGCTTCTGTTTGCACTAATTCTGACCTAACTTCCGCTCCTACTAACACATACTGTTTTCCCTCAGACTTTCAAAAGGGTCCAATATAGTGTATTTACCATGTATTCCCACAGCCCTTTTCTGTCTCTTTTATGTAAGGGGGGTTGTTCTAAAGGGTGACACTCGAGTCAGGTTCTGCACTGCTCACATGAACATATGCACATGTGGCACATCTCTCAAGTCACTGACCATCCCCTACTTCCTGCTTCTCTGGATAGGTCTTGTGCCCCTGTGTGCTGTTATCATGCTTTTATAATTGGAAACTTTGCAAAAGGGAAATGTTTGAGTTGCAGTCTTCTGTATGCCCTGTATTTAAATAACATGCTAAATCAAGTGGGGCTTTATGAATAACATTCACCATTTGATTCAGATGCACTTTGTGTGAAAGGAGCAGTAGCACAAATATTCTTCCTGACAAATGCAAACATATGATAACGTGACTCAGCACCTCCGTTCCTCCAGGTTATGTCAAGAAATAAAGGCAGTGCCATTTTTGACATATTGACACTGCTCATCTCTTTGGAATAGTTCTCATTTGTCATCAATAAATTTGCCAGGGGCATTTCATATGTCATCGCGCACACACATTCTCCAACATCCAGAGGAAAAGATTACTCAGATTTACTTGTTATTTTCTGTATAATTGCAAGTGCACCATGGGGACTTTTGATATATAGTGAAAGGAAAAAAGAGTATGTGGACAAATTTCAGTTCTTTGCAAGCTGGTTTTATCTAGCAGCAAAAAATAGCTGTCACTGATGCTGGGTCATTAGTTACTGAATCACAGGGGATACCGAAACTCATTGAACTAATGTGTTTCAAAGAGATTTAACGTGGCCTATATGTCTGAAAAAAAGTTGCTGAGATGCAGACATGCACAAATATGTGAGCCACACTGGAGCACACTTGCAGTCTTACAGAGATGAGCCAGGGACTCATGAGGTAACAGAAGCCAACAGGGAAACACCAGGAAAATCTCTCAAAGGAATTAAGGGGTGTTCCCCCAGGAAGGCAACACAGCTGACAGCCCAGCTGAGGTGTGTTTACACCAATGTACGCAGCATGGGCAACAAAAAGGAGTTGGAAGCCACCGTGCTGCTAGAAAGCTATGACCTTGTTGCCGTTACTGAAACTTGGTGGGATGAATGCCATGACTAGAGTGCAGCTATTGATGGCTACAGGCTGTTCAGAAGGGACAGGGGAGGAAGGAGAGGTGGAGGGGTTGCCCTCTACATCAAGAGGTGGATTGAGTGTGAAGAGCTGTCTGTGAAGAATAACCATGAGCAGGTGGAGAGCCTGTGAATAAGAATCAGAGACTAAGGCAACAAAAGGATTCTCATGGTTTGTGTCTATTATAGACCACCTGACCAAGGGGAGCCTATTGACAAATCCTTCTTGCTCTAGATACATGAGGCATTGTGCTCACAGGTTCGTCCTGCTGGGGGACTTCAACCACCCTGACATCTGCTGGGAAAGCAGCACAGTAAGGTGTAGGGAATCCAGGAGACTCCTGGAATGCATGGAGGACAACTTCTTGAGCCAGGAAATAGACAGTCCCATCAGAGGGGATGCGTTACGGGATCTGATGATCACCAAGGTAAGTGAGCTAATTGGGGACATCAAGATTGGAGGCAGCCTGAGCTGTAGTGATCATGAATTGGTGTTTTGCAGTCCTGAGGGATGTGGGTCAGGAGAAAAGTCAGGCCCCTGAACTTTAGGAAAGCAAACTTTCAGCTCTTCAAGGAGATAGTCTCCAGTGAAACTTCCTTCAGGGACAAGGGAGCAGAACAGAGCTGGCAGATCTTAAAGGAAGTCTTCCATAGAGCACAAGAACTAATGATCCCCAGAAGCAAGAAATCGGGCAAGGAAGGCAAGAGACTGGCATGGCTGAATAGGGACCTGCTGGTCAAACTAAAGGGAAAGAAGGAAATGCACAGGTGGTGGAAACAAGGACAGGTACCCTGGGAAGAGTATAGGGATGAAGTTTGGTTGTGTAGGGATAGGGTGAGGAAGGCCAAGGAGAAGCTAGAACTGAACCTGGCAAGGGATGCAAAGAATAACAAGAAAGGCTTCCACAGGTATGTCAACCAGAAAAAGGTCAAAGAAGGTGTTACCCCCACCCCCATCCCCAATGAACAATGTTGGTAAACTGGTAACAGTGGATGAGAAGAAGGCTGAGGTATTCAAGAACTTTTTGCCTCAGTCTTCAATGCCAGCCTCCCTTCCCACATCTCTTGAGTGGGTGGACAGCAGGACAGGGACTGGGGGAGTGAAGTGCTTCCCACTTGTTATGGTTTCAAACCAAGGGGGTGGAGCTTTAGTGTTGAATATTCAATACCACCCACGTCATGGCTGGGGGGATGGTTTCAGCATGAAAAGGGGGGACCGGAAACAGAAGGGTTGCCATTTTCTCTTGCCAGGTTCTTGGGAGAGGTAGTCTCTGCCTGGAATGCACAGCTGCCACCACCAGTCCACTACCCATGACTTCTGAGCTGCAGCTCCACAGTGGTGCTGAAAGGACAGCTCCATGCTACAAAAACTTTTGAGCATTGTGAATTCCCTTTAGATGTTAAGGACAGCATAATCTTGTTGCTAGTTCTGCTATGTCTCCTTTGTACAGTCTCTATGGTCTATACCGTGTTTAGAGACAGGACAAAGACTTCTAGGGAAGAGACCTGTCCTGGGGGTAAATAATACTGAGTGGCATGGAATGTGGGAGGACATGGGCCAGTATTCGGAGGACTTCTCTCCTCCAAACGTTTGGAATTTCACCCCTGAACAACTACAGGACCCTGTTAAAGTGATAAAATAATAGTAAGTAAGTAATGGCCAGTCTTCGTGAGCGAAGGTCTGGGGAAGGTCTTTACACCTTCCAGCCTGCGCATTGGATTTTTTTTTGGTGAGACACAGTGTGCGCGGAACTGAGCCCACCCTTTAATCCTAAGGTTCATCTGCCGGGGCCAAGCGAGCTTGGACGGTGGCAGCGAGGTCCTTAGGACGTAGATGGGTTGCCTTTTTAAGGGCTAACGAGCTCCATCTGCCCGGGAGTGGCCCTGACCGGGAATCGAACCCGGGCCTCGGCGGTGACAGCGCCGCGCCCTTACCACTAGACCACCAGGGGCTCCACAAAGTGATAAAATATGTGAAGGAAAAATGTTGTGACAGTTCCAGATAGGTGCAATGTGCTGGGCCCTGGCCACTGCTAACCCGACACTGCTCATTATGATAACGCACCTTCAGGGGGAGGGGAAGGAAAACAAATCAAAAGGCACTATGTCCACTCAAACTGAAGCTGAACCAGAGGGAATTCCCAAGCCAATAATAGTTGGCCCTATACAGAAGAAGAAATCCAAGACCAAATCAGTTTGCATAGTGAGTGACAAAGATGAAGCAGAACCCTCACAACCAGTGGGAAAGACAGGGCCAGAGGTAATCACCCAATCTCCATTTCTGGATGAGCGGCACGATATGCGGAAAGATTTCAGCCACCAGAGAGGTGACTCCATATTGGCTGCTATGAATCTCGGATGCTGCAGCCCACAATATGAACCTAGATGGCAGTGAAGCCAAGCAAGTTCAGTTTGTGCCCTTTGGTGCAATTCTAACTACAGTCAACAGGGGGTGCTGTTGGATCACTAAAGATGCAGAGCCTGCAGTTCGCTATGCTGGTCGGCAGGGGGTGCTGTGGAATCACTGGTCCTTGCCACATGGGGTGACAACCTCCTGGGTGTGTTGGAGAAACCAAAAATGGGTTTCCCTCCCCCCACACACACTGGGAAAGGGGAGAGAGAGGAGGGAGAGAAACAACAAGAAAAAAGTCCTCCCAAATGGAAAAAACTCACTCTGTTCTGCTGGCCGAGTCATGCGGTATAGTTTTTCTTCTCCCTTTGATGTGCACAAGAACCATTGCTAAGAAAGAAACAAACAGGAATGGGGAAGGGGAAAAAACCTCCCGAAACAGCTCCTCTCTGATGAAAATCCAATCAGGATCCACAGCTGGTAGCCAGGCTGAGAACAAAACCCCACTGAGCTTCCACTCCAACCTTGTTCCAGCTTCAGAAGCCAGCCAGAACTCCTCCCTCCTGTTTCCTAGAAGACGAGAGGAAAAAAAAAAAAGGAAGAAGGAACTCCTCACCCCCGTTTCCCAGGAGACGAGATTCTGAGGGCCATTAACTAAAAGGAAGTTTCTTTTGTGCTCCTTAACTGCCCACTTAACATCCCCTCCATGATGTGGGCAGGGGGAAGGGAAAAACTTCCTGCTTAGTTTTTAAGAACCAGCAAAACCATGACACCCCTATAAACATTAGTTAAATCTGCACCCTGGGGATTTCATCAATACTACATGTAACACATAAAATAAGGTAAACTATTGCCTTGAGCACATTATAAGGGAAATCTTTATGTTTTGACAAACAAATTCTTGAATGTAAGAAGCAATATCACAGGTATGTCTTGATTTATCTTCAGTGATCTATCTCAAGCCTGCCCTTAAGCTAAAATCATGCAACAGGTTTCTTGAGGATAGTCTGGCTGCTGACTGAGACTTCTGAGACTTTTCCTTTCTAAATTCTGTTGAACTACCCTAGCTAGTGATTTGGTCTTATAAATATTTAGGAGCATCTGCTTTGCTTTTTAGGATAGATGAAATCTGGCATTTCCCTTAACTCCTCACAGTTTCAAGTGCTAATTTGTATGATCCATTGGGAAGATGGACATTGAGCAATAAACTCCATTCCTGCAACTCCACAGGTTCTATGATTTTATAATGCAGAACACAGACAGTGGTTCTATGATTTTATAATAAGGTCCATCCAATCCCAGATCTGTCCACCCCCTGGTTCTGCCCAGTTCTGTCCCCGACACGCCCCTTCGAGAATTGGGTCTGGGAGCATGTGGGACCCCTTCTTCCTCATCTTTATCTTCTTCACAGCACGCACAGTCCTTGGAGCTTCTCCAAAGTTCTGGGCTTGAAGGTCGCTGCGTCGGTGTGATATCTTCCGGTCCAGGGCTTCCAGGGGGTTTTCTACAATTCTACCTTGAAAAGAGGACTAAACACGCTAATGGAATTTAGAGGGATTGATATGAAATGGGGTAACAGAGTTGGGTAACTATTATGCTACAGGGTAAGGGATATAATTCAGCTACATTAAAATCTACATTCACTACACAACTACTTCTAAAATCTACAAAAGTTAAAAAATCCAAGAAAAGCTCTGAGGCATCAGTCCCCCCCTTTAGAGATGGACAAAACTCAAATCTTGTCCAATCTCTACCACTTATACCTAGCATTATACCACAGGGATGACCAACATCTGCAACATCGGGTCATGCAGTGAGCTATTACACAAACACTAACTATGTATATCACTAATATAAACAGTTGTTTTATCCAGGTCCAATTCAGTAACCATGAAGTAAGTTTAAAGAAGATATCTCTGTAAACCTGTTGAGACATCCTCAGGAATTGCCCAATGTAGAATTTAAACTTGCTGCCAAATTTCAGCCTAATCCACAGTGCAAATCCAGCATTCACTTTCATGAAGAATATTGGATACATTTTTACTAAGCCAAATGTAAACAGGGACGTGGCACGGCAAGTAGCGAGACAGTTCGCGCAGGCAGGGCAAGTAGAAGGGGCGCAGCCACCTCCCAGCTCTCTTTGGTGAGGTTTGGTTGTTTGGGATTTTTTTTTCCCCTTGTTTTTGGAAGTAATGGTTTCCAAAAAAGTGAAAACCGTTGCTGCTGTTATCAAGAAGGACACCAAGACGGACGCAGCTGTTCAGGTCACTGGCTGCAGTGTTTGAGCCTGGCGTCAGTACCTGAGGACAGTGTGAGTGGCGTCTGTGTACGATGCGAGCAGGTAAATGATTTGCTGTGTCTGGTGGCAGAGCTCAAGGAAGAGGTAGAGAGGCGAAGAAGCATTAGGGAAAGTGAAAGGGAAATTGATTGGTGGAGTCACACCCTTTCGACCCCAAAGGAAGTCCAGCAGGAGACAGTGAAACCCTGTTCCCCTCATACCATCAGGCAGATGGGGCAAACCAAGTATATGGGGGGGAATGGAAACAGATCCCTGATTGGAGAGGTAAAAGAATCCCCTCCCGACTCCCATCACCTCCCTGGGTGCCCTTAAAGAACAGATATGAGGCCCTGGACCCAGAGAATCAGGTAGAGGACAGTCAGGAGGAAGATCTGTCTGGAGGGTCTCCTGGTTGCACTCTGTCTACCAGACGGATTGCAACCACAGCTATAAAGAAAAGGAGAAGGGTAGTTGTAGTCAGTCACTCCCTTCTGAGGGGAACTGAGGGCCCTATATGTCAACCGGACCCTTCCCACAGGGAGGTCTGCTGCCTTCCTGGGGCCCAGGTGGGGGATATTAGTAGGAGACTCCCTGAGCTAATTAGGCCCTCTGATTGTTACCCACTGTTGGTAGTTCAGGCTGGCAGTGATGACATTAATGGAAGAAGTACCAGGGTGATTAAAAAGGATTTCAAGGCACTGGGTAGATTAGTTAATGGGACAGGAACACAGGTGGTGTTCGTCTCTATTCCTGCAGTAGCAGGGATGAACGAGGAGAGGAGTAGGAAAACCCATCTCATCAATAGGTGGCTAAAGGATTGGTGCCACTAGCAGAATTTTGGTTTTTTTGACCATAGGGCAAATTCCATGGTACCTAGTCTCCTCAAATCAGATGGGCTTCATCTATCTAGCACGGACAAAAGGACTATAGCCCGTAAGATGGCATGGCTGATCAGGAGGCCTTTAAACTAGGTTTGAAAGGGGAGGGGATTGAAACTGGGCTCTCCAGAGATGAGCCTAAGGGTGGAAAGCCCAGGTCAAGAGTGAAACCATCAGTCCAGCTGAAGTGCATGTACACCAATGCACGCAGCATGGGTAACAAACAGGAGGAGATGGAAGCCATCGTGCAGCAGGAAAGCTATGATGTAGTCACCATCACAGAAACGTGGTGGGATGACTCGCATGACTGGAGTGCTGCCATGGATGGCTACAAGGATAGACAAGGTAGGAGAGGTGGAGGGGTAGCTCTATATGTTAGTCTCTTGACGCTGTAGAACGTGAAGTCAGTAACGATAAGGTTGAGTGGCTGTGGACCAGAATCAGGGGGAAGGTCAACAAGGCTGATATCCTGGTGGGAGTCTGTTACAGACCACCTAACCAGGATGATGAGGATGATGAATTATTCTACAAGCAGCTGGCAGATGTCTCAAAATCGCCAGCCCTTGTTCTTGTGGGTGACTTTAACCTCCCGGATGTCTGCTGGGAACTCCACACAGCAGAGAAGAGGCAGTCTAGGAGATTCCTAGAGCGTATAGAGGATAATTTCCTGCTCCATCTGGTAAAGGAGCCTACCAGAGATGGGGCCCTGCTAGACCTTCTGATCACAAACAGAGAGGGGCTGGTGGGAGATGTGGTGGTCAGAGGCCATCTGGGGCACAGTGACCATGAAATAAGAGAGTTTTCAATACTCAGGGATGCAAAGAGGCCCATCAATAAAACCTCTACGCTGGACTTCCCAAGGGCAGATTTCGACCTTTTCAGAAGACTACTTCAGAGTGTACCCTGGGAAACTACCCTTGAAAACAAAGGGGTCCAGGAAGGATGGACATGCTTCAAGAAGGAAGTCCTGACCGCACAGGAGCAGGCTGTCCCAGTCTGCTGAAAGGCAAGCCGACAGGGAAGATGACCAGTCTGGCTGAACAGGGAGATTTTAAAGGAAATTAGGGTAAAAAAGAGAGCCTACCAGTTATGGAACAAAGGGCTGGCTACTCAGGAAGAGTTTAGGAATATAGTTAGGTCTTGCCAAAAGAAAACCAGAGAGATAAAGGCAGAACTTAAACTCTATCTTGCCACTTCTGTTAAGGATAACAAAAAGGGCTTAAAGGAGGACCCAGGAAACTACAGACCCGTTAACCTGTCCTCAGTGCCTGGCAAGGTTATGGAGCACATCATCCTGACTGCAATCACACAGCACCTACAGGATGGACAAGGGATCAGAGCCAGCCAGCACAGGTTTAGGAAGGGCAGGTCCTCTTTGACCAATCTGATTTCCTTTTATGATCAGGTGACCCGCCTGGTGGATGAAGGGAAGGCTGTGGATGTGTCTACCTGGACTTCAGCAAAGCCTTTGACACCATCTCCCATAGCATTCTCCTGAAAAATTTGCAGCCCACGGCTTGGACAGGGGCACTGTGCTGGGTTAGGAACTGGTTGGAGGGCTGGGCCCAGAGAGTGGTGGTGAATGGTGCTGCATCCAGTTGGTGGCCGGTCACTAGTGGTGTCCCCAGGGATCAGTGTTGGGCCCAGTTCTCTTTAATATCTTTATTGATGATTTAGATGAGGGGATTGAGTCCACCATTAGTAAATTTGCATATGACAACAAGCTGGGGGAGGGAGTGTTGATCAACTGGAAGGCAGGAGGACTCTGCAGAGGGACCTGGACAGACTGGAGACTTAGGCTGATTCCAACACGATGAGGTTCAACAAGGCCAAGTGCTGGGTGCTGCACTTTGGCCACAACAACCCCCTGCAGTGCTACAGGCTGGGGACAGAGTGGCTGGAGAGCAGCCAGGCAGAAAGGAACCTTGGAGTTTGGATTGACAGGAAGCTAAACATGAACCAGCAGTGTGCCCAGGTGGCTAAGAAGGCCAATGGCATCCTGGCCTGTATCAGGAACAGTGTGGACAGCAGGAGCAGGGAAGTGATTCTTCCCCTATACTCAGCGCTGGTGAGGCTACACCTGGAGTATTGTGTCCAGTTCTGGGCCCTCTCTACAACTACCTGAAAGGAGGTTGTAGCCAGGTGGGGGTTGGTCTCTTTTCCCAAGCAGCTATCAGTAAGACAAGAGGGCATGGTCTCACGCTCTGCCAAGGGAGGTTTAGGTAGATATTAGGAAGAAATTCTCTACAGAGAGGGTAATCAGGCATTGGAATGGGCTGCCCAGGGAAGTGGTGGATTCTCTGTCCCTGGAGGTATTTGAGAAGAGACTGGATGTGGCACTTAGTGCCATAGTCTAGTAACCACGGCAGTAGTGGATCAAGAGTTGGACTTGATGATCTCAGATGTCCTTTCCAACCTATCTGATTCTATGATTCTTTGGTTAACTAAGCAATACAGTAGTTATTTTTGCTTATTTTTCAATTGCTTTTACAGTGGTTTGGGGACTGGGCGGGGGGGGGGGGAGGTGTTATTGTTTGTCCTGTTTTCAAATTTAACAAAATAGTTATCTCCAGAATGCAATTTTTTGAAAATTTGTCTTTTGGCAGTGTCCATCCAGAGATCTTTTTGCCATAGAAAATTGCTGCTTATGGCTACTGTGTCACTTTCCATTCATGTTATTTTCATACAAATTAGAAGAAAGACTTGATTTTGAAGTGTCTCTAACTATACGTTTTGAATTGTAATTCTCTTCAGGGAATTTCCTAATTCAAATAATGTCAACTATAAATAAAAAATAATGGATTTGGTTTCTTGTTGTTTTGTTTTTTGGTTTTTTTTTTAATAAATAGTCTACCTAGTTTTTCAGCCAATACCTAAATGCCTTTATCCCCTACCCGTTCTGAAGGCACTTGTTCAAAGGTCAGACATTTCAGGAATGCAATTTTAAAGTTTTTTTTAATCTTTGTCTTGATTGGATCTCACAGTGCATGTTCTGAAAATAATAATTTTCACATTGCATTTGTGATTTGATTTATTGCCAAGCTAGGTTTCAAACTGGATCTTAGACTAGTTACTAGAAAAGAGAGTGGATGTGTTCATGGTGGAATCCTTTTGGAACCATTTTTTTTTCATTTGAGGAATAAGGCTGGTCAGAAGTAAAATAGTAGGAAGGGTCTGTCATCAGGATCAGATTGTGCTCTTCTTGAAGTACAAGAGGAGGCTAAAGGGTGTGAAAGTAATAGGAATTTGTTGAAATATTTGGAAACGTTTTCAAAGGTAAGTAAACAAAGTAGTGAAAATGTAAGTGGAAATATTTGCTGTATAATTAGTGGACATCCATAAAATGTTATTCTGTTGCATGTTGAGTAGTAATTTTGAGAATTCATAGCTAGAAATTGGTAAAAGAATACAATTTCAGTTGCATATGTTCAACTGGAACTTTTTCTTATTCCTTCTTATTGCCTCATCTAGAAGAGATGAAAACATGAGGTCTATACCATGATGTAATTTCAGAAATATTATACAGGTCATTAAAAAGGCCTTTCAGCCCAAAGTTTTCACCAGCATAATTTTATTTTTCTTATCAAGGTTTCACTAATCTTTTCTTTAGCTCATCAGCTTGTTCAGAAGGTGACACTGCCATATGATCAATACCACAGTAGCATTTAATCTTATATATTTATCCACAGCTTACCTTTCTTAGTTTTTTTCCTTCAGGTATAAAGCTTTGAGCACCCTATTAACTTCTTGCATTATGTCATTGATGAATTAAATCTAGGATTTTGGATATTGTAAGCAAAAAGTAATCTGAATTCTGTAGCTCCAAATGGATTAAGAAAGTCTTATTTACTCTCTTCTTATATCTTGTTATAGATTGGCATTAAACTATCATAAGGTTCCACATGACTGAAAAAATCTTGTTTCCTTTCTTCATCATGTTTGTCAGCTACAACATTAACACGTGGAGATCTGTCTTTACTACAGACAGCTAAAACTGGAATAGAAACTAGATCACAATTGCTGCACTTACTAAGGCAGTAAGTCAGCTGTTGCCATGGGACAGACCTGGTTGAATTGTCATAACCATTCCATAGGCATAAATCTTAGACTTGTGCCAGATGCTTCACATTGTTCCTGCTGTGCAAAACAGCTGGATATTCATCTTAAAGGATTTCTTTTCTAGGGAGAAACTATAGGTAGCATAGAGTTGAGATAATGGGAATTTGAAGGGAAGATATCTCATGCTCCAGCTGCAATGTAAGTGTTGTAGTTTCATGATGCACGTCTAATTTTGTGATGAGTAAAACCTGCACTTCAAGGTAGAGGAAACAATCTTACAAATTGATGTAAAGAGATGAAGCTGGTATTTTTCCTTTTTATGAACATGCTTTGCACAGTAACCTTTGCTTTGCTGCCTTTTTCAGTTTTAATGGATTTTTTTCTTTGCCCAAGAGCTTAAATTTTGGGGCAAAATTTTCCTGGTAATAAAAGAATTTTGGACTCTGGACTCCTTTTAAACTAGCTTTGAGAAATTATAGCAATGGTAAATGCAGGTGAATCTCCTAGTTCTATATCAAGATGGGACATATTCGTCTGAAAAATAGCAATTATGTTGTGTATCCCTATTTAGCTTATAAATTAATTCTCAAAGACAGATAGAACTTTGCAGAATAATCTCTTTTTAAAGAAGGAACAGATATGGTTAAAACACATTAAAAAAAGCTTGCAAGAAACTCCCTGTGAATAGAATTGTTAATAATTGTATTGAGTTTGTGTGGCAAGGTTTTGGTAAAGGGGGGGCTACAGGGCTGGCTTCTATGATTCCATGCCAGAAGCTTCCCCTATGTCTGATAGAGCCAATGCCAGGTGGCTCTGAGACGGACCCACCACTGGCCAAAGCTGAGCCAACCAGTGACGGTGAGATAACATAGTTAAGAAAGGATAAAAACCTGCTGTGCAACAGCAGCTGGAAGAGAGGAGAAAGAATATGCAAAAGAAACAGCTCTGCAGACACTAAGGTCAGTGCAGAAGGAAGGCACTGGAGCTGAGATTCCTCTGAAGCCCATGGAGGACCCCACACCGGAGCAGGTGGATGCCTGAAGAAGGCTGCGACCCTGTGGGAGACCCATGCTGGAGCAGTCTCCTGGCAGGACCTGTGAACCTGGAGAGAGATGCCCACTCTGGAACAGGTTTGCTGGCAGGACTTGTGACCCTGTGGGGGATCCACACTGAAGCACTTAAGAACTGCAGTCTGTGGGAAGGACTCATATTGGAGACGTTCATGGAAGACTGTCTTGCGTGAGTGGGACATCAGGCTGGAGCAGGGAAAGAGTGTGAGGAGGAAGGAGCAACAGAGACAAAGCTTTATGAATTGACCACAATCCCCATTCCCCATCCCCCTGCACTGCTCAGGAGGAGGAGGTAGAGAAATCAGGAGTGGAGTGGATCCTGGGAAGATGGGAGGGGGGGGGGGAAGGTGTTTTAAGATTTGCTTTTATTTCTCATTATCCTACTCTGATTTGATTGCTAATAAATTAAATTAATTTCCCCAAGTCAAGTCTGTTTTGCCCATGACAGTAATTGGTGAGTGATCTCTCCCTGCCCTTATCTCAACCCATGAACCTTTGTTATATTTTCTCTCCCCTGTCCAGCTGAGGAGGGGTGTGATAGAGCAGTTTTGGTGGGTACCTAGCATCCAGACAGGGTTAACCCACCACACTAAGCTAAGGCTGAGGCTCTACAAGTTAATATTATTCAAGAAATATGAAGTTTACATTCATAAGCAGTGAAACAAGACAACTCTCACTGGTTTCTTATAGGGTGCTTTACTATTTGTTAAATAAAAATTTTACAAAGCCATTTCTAGTATGAAGCTTGTTCTGAGCTTAAGGGTTGAGAAATATATCTACTGTAGGATGCCTTCTGCAGAGGGCGTAAACTGAATAAAATAAATAACACAATCATTGAGGCTTTGTTTACACCCAAGACTTTATGTACATGTAGCTAAAGCAATATAACTAAAAGAGCAAGGATAATGCTTGACTGGTTAGAATGTGTTTATGGGAATGGAAATAAATGATAGTGCTGTAAGCTGTATTTATAGCAATGTAATCGTAATGGGGTTGTACAGAGGAACTGCATTGCCAAAAGGAAAAATCACACCCCCTACTGAAATAACGTTTTACTTTTATGTGGAGGCCAGGCCTAAATTAATTCCAGTTGCATTTCTGAGTACTTAAACAAGAAAGCTGCTTTAGTAAAGGCTTGCTTTGGCTCTAAGAGGTGTCCCTGCTTTTTTAAGGTGCTGTAAAGCCATCGTAGTCCTTTGTTTCTGTCTTGGTTCTAAATCTCATTGAAGTCAGCGGGAAAATACTTGGGTAGCTAGAGGATTGGAACCTCTTTGTTAGCCTATTATATCTTGTTTTCTGACAAATCAAGTGCACAGTCATTAGGAAGCAGTTTATCCTGACTGTAGAAAAATGTGCCAAAATGTGATCATATGTGACAATCGGTAATGACCTGGGACACAAACCCAAGGTAATTGTTTAGTAATTTTATTTCAGTTTATTTCTTCCATAGCCTGTGCATAATTAACATATGATGACAAGCTCGAGAAAGCACCACCGCCTCTCTCTGGAGACTCAAATAATCTGTTTATTCTCCCCAAACATTAATTTAAATTTGTGTGAGTAATGGCCTCTCTAAAAGGGTCTTCCTACGAGAGCTTTCTCTGGCATAATACTTCACTAATATTTCTCAGAGTACACTACACTGATCTGAGGACACTGAAGAGAGGACAGCACAGAGATCTCAACATGTGCTGAAGATAAGAATTTAGATAGAAGACAATTAAACATTCCATTTCTTCTGGATAAATGGGGGACTAATAGTTTAAAAGGTCAAACACAGCCGGCATAATAAATGAATAATTATACTGAGTTGAGGAGTAAAGTAAATTTGTTTAGTTCCTAAACTGATTCAGTAGTGTTTCTAATAAAAACTACTGGTTTATGTAGAAATACTATTAATATAATAAATAAGGAGTCCGCATGGACCAAGAGACACCAATATGGTGTGTAACAGAAGATCCTTTATTGAGAGAGACAAAAGCTTAAATAGTAGTTGTCATGGGTTTGCCCACCGGCACCCCCTACCCTGGGGCTGAAAATGGCTTTCTTCAGGTGGATTTCTGGAGAAAAAGCCAATCAAAAGTTTTAGTAACACCTCTGCCAATTACATATTTAAGAAAACGGAAGAGAAGGTAGTTGCACAGATGAAATTAGTATCAGGCCCCAAGTGGGCCAGGGCCCCATCCTCCCCTGGCCCTGGGCCTGGGGGCAGGTGTGGCACTGAAGCCCCCTTCTCTCCTATAACAGAGTAGAGAAAAAAAACTTTAGAGAAGGACTGACTGCTTGGACGAGAAACGCTGCAGAAGGAATTCCGGCAGAGAGATAACAGACCTCCAAGGTCAAAGTTGGCAGCAGTAGGAGAGAGAAGTTCAAAGGGGGGGGGCTGCTTCTGCCCCCTCTCTCGCTCGCTCTCTCCCTTCAACAGGGAAAAGATTGAAAAATAAAACCCTGCCACCTGTGGAAGATTACTGGGGCGAGGAGACCCCCATGCAGCTCATAGAGGAGCTTACACTGAAGTAAGTGGATACATGAGGAAGCTGAGACTTCGTGAAAGGTCTGAAATGAAACAGAGTCCTGCTGGAGACTTGTAGCCCACAGAGAGAGCCCTACACTGGAGCAGAACGGCTCGGGTAGGTTTGGGATCCGAGTGAGAGATCCATGCTGGTGCAACTGAATTTGTGACCCTGAGGGACAGCAGAGAATGGAAGAACTGTTTTCCAAGAGATAGACCCATGTCGGAGAGGTCTATCAAAAACTATTTTCCCGTGGGAAGGGACCCCACAGGAAACAGGGGTGGACTCAAAAGCCATTATCCCCTGTGACTATGTGGTGAAGATCCATGGTAAGCAAGTGTCCCCTTGCAGTCCATGGAAGACCCTTCAGGGCCTGGGTAACCCCCCAGCCTCTGGTCTTAGCCCAGGAGGGGGGTAGGCCCAGCCCTGAGGGCAACATAGAAGAGAGAGAGATAGAGAAACAGTTCCAGCTGCAATGAATCGGAGTTGTCATCCTAGAGATAATAGAAGAAGGACTTTCGAGTACTGCAGAATTATTTGAAAGACCTGAAGCTCCGGAAATGGAGAAAGAGACTGCTTCCCCTCCTGAACTGATACAAAGGGGAGAGGGGTATTTCTGTAAATACATAGTACTTTTACCTAATTAGAATTGTTGTAGATATAGTTCTTTAGTTTTTACCTTGCTAGTAATAAATCCTAATATTATTTTTCCAAATCAGATCTCTTTTGTCTGCATAAACCTTCTCTCAACTTATAGCAATTGTGTGGGGGGTGAGAGAAAATTGGCCCAGAGCAAATCTGTAACATGGTTTCAAATTGTAACACATCATAACGTGTGACCTTCTTGACCAATCTTGGCAAGGCACTTCATTGCGCATGTGCTTCGGAGTCCTGGAGACGTCATTTCCGAGAATGCTCTGCCAGCACTCCTGAAACCCAAAAGGCCACATCTCCCCCTTTTCTTATTATTATAACAAGTTACAGAATATTACAATTTTGAAATTGAATTCTTTTTTACATAACAATTCTTTCTCAACACAGTAACCTCACCAACACTTTTACCCTTGCAAATCCTGGGTTTGTAAGAAGTATTTCTTTAAAATTCTTCTTCAGAGTCCTGGGGGTAACTTGGTAAGAATTTTAAACTTTATTTTCCTAAGGGTTTTAATGCAACTGGGAAAAACCAAAAACTATTTTAATCTGAGGGTCTATATATAACTGGGGAAAAATCACTTTTACTTCAAGAAAAAAGGGTTAGGGGAGGAATGTTGTGTTCTCAGTTGTCCCCTATTAGGGTGATGGTGTTGTTGTTTGTGAGGACGACCAAGTAAACAAAACTGGGCATTCTATGATGATGGCCTAAATTCAGCTTTATTCGCTTAATCCAGAATGTTACATCTTGTTCTTCACACAGTTGCACTCACACACTGTAGAATCTTACAAACACTATTCTTAGCTCTATTATCTATATTTACCACTAGCCTTCACGTATGATTGGATGTTCACCTCTTATTTACATTCTTTTCCATGCTGCCAGGCACCACGGCCTTGCTGCATCCTCCGACATGATGGGGCAGAGGTAGTGTTTGTAGTTTAACAACGTGTGTTTAAGTCCACACACATGTATGATCACACAGCTTCTCTCACTCGTACAGCTCCTTTTTTTCATTCACTCAATAGGTGGCCACCTCAGTCACACTTTACTCACACATAGCTAGAAATTTTATTATATCTTTGCATTTTATGCACACATTTTAGATTTTAAGTAGTAATTGGTCTTGTGCTTCTCAGTCTGTCATTTCTGGTATTCATGTTCAATAACTGTACCTGTTTTGAAGGGGAATTAATATAAGGAATATATAGGCCGAACAAAAATGAGATCTGTTTTGATCCAGCACCTGTTTATGCACATGCATATTCTCTTCTCCCCTTTTTTGTTTTAAACACTAAAAGTTAATGAATTTAAAGATATAATAATGGCAAGTAACATTTACATTTCTGCATCTCGTAGTAATTTGAGTTTTTTACATGATATAACAGAAACAATGTAATTCAAAGTAAAAGAACACAAGAAAGCAATGCTGTACACTTTAAATTTCTAACTGAAATGCACTTAATTTGTTTCATATTGTAAGTACCACTATTATGACTATTATCTACTGATGTTATGTCATTTTAGGTGTTAACTTCTAGTCAAGTCAGAGTTAATAAGATAGTATTACATACAGATTATTTCGAAGTAGACGATCAAGGGACATCATCAGAAATTATACTTTATGTGTTATATAAATCACTTAATTTTATGTTTATTTTCATATTTTTTGTAGATTTATTTTCACAAGTGCTCAAGTCAGTCTGTTCTGGACATGAAGCACTCGACACCCATATCACTGCTGATTTAGCTAAGCAAAGAAGAAAAAATCTAACTTTTCAAGTTCATTGTAGGGTGGTATAAACAATGCTAGGAAGGGGGGAAGGAAAGAAAGAAGGTGTAACTTGCAATCATAGGATTATATTAACTTAGGCTAGTATTAAATTAGTAACACTTCTGAATTGCTCTGAATTACTCTTTCAGTAAACAGATATATAGAAGGGTAAAAAGGAAAAAACAACAATTTAAATCTCTGAAATTACCTGCAATGAGATAGAAGAACTGTTTGAATAATAATAATCTCAGTACTTTTTAAACATCAGTATTTCAAGTATAAACATGAGTTCTTGTTCCTCTACACAGAGGGTGAACTTTACCGGACCACCAATCCCATGGTTGGTCTCTGTAGGCTAAAACAAAAGGTAAATAAGTCAAAGTTTCTTTTTCTAATTGAACATTACTGTATCATGTTTTTTGTTGTAAAACAAAGTTAATCACAAGCAGGTATTCTAGTGAGAATTTCTTAAACTGGAATGCTCAAGTCACATGTATTCTATTTTTTTATGTAAAGCTCGTACTTAAAAGTTTTATTTATTTTTGAGATAGTTGCAAACATGTCTCACCTTACTGAAATTTAGTTTTTAAGGCAGTAATATCTATTTTTCTATTATAAGAATTATCCTTACATTTATTCTTAACATTAATTGAAAAGGGCATAGAAATTCTGTATGGATCAAATTAGCTTGCACAATAAGTCATCATGGGATTGTTTATTTAACAGTGTTATGACTGAATAAGAATTTCTGAACGTTTGTATTAGGTATATCATGAGAAGTTTCTCTGCAGCAGTCACTAAAAGAAAATAAAAGTCATTAAAATTTACACAATATTTTGTAAATAATTCTGTTGAAGAGATTCATATTACTTTAAGTACAATGTTGCAATCTTTAGAGATTCATGACAGATGTCTGTAATATGATGTGTTTCAACCTGTAAGAATTGTTTTAGCTCTTGAAAAACAGCAAATTGTAACATTACGTCTTTACAGTTTTTAAGATTTCTTAAGTTGTGGAATGGTGAAATTAACACGTGAGTTACATGAGTGGTTTGTGACTGGCAGTAACGCATGATTTCTGTCTATAGCCTGTACTTAGAAAAATGAATAAACAGGTTACTATTGCAATCAGATAATTCAATTTGAAATTCAGTGTCTTCGGCAAGAAGTTAGTGTAAATTGGTTAGTTCAGGTTGTCTCTGGTTGCTCAAGTGCAGACAGTCTTCAACTTTTGTCTAGCTGCTTCTTCTAGTTGCTCTTTACCTTTGATAAAAAGCTTGCAATTTTGTTATTAATAGTTCAGTCAGTTTTAAATGGTTATCGTGGTAGGAACAGATGTGAGTCAGGTAATTACTACAGGTTTTTTTGAAGCTGAAGGCTTAATGATGATTTTTTGCTGATATTGTATACACTTTTCTGGGATAACCGAATACTTGCATGTATTAATGAATAAAAAATAGAAATTACTGAAGATTTTAATTACAGTACTTATACAAAATAGTTATAACAGTTAAACTTATGTAGATGCATTTAAGAACTTAGCAATTTTAAACAACATTTAACAATTTTTACCTTTAGTAATTCAAACAAAGCTACAGGGGAATTTTTGAAAAAATAGGACAAAATCTCCAAATTTCAGTGTTCTTACTAAAGATTCTTAAGACTATAGACATGATGTTATGCATGCATGTCTCTTTAGAAGATTGAATAAAAACTTGCAATACATTCAGCATTTGAAATTTTTAACTTAAAAACAATAACACGAGGGAGTTAGAAATATTTAAAATGTATTATCGAGGCACCTTTGAAATTTCTGCCTCTTATCAACATTTTATAAACACATAGTTAAAGGCAGTTCTTGTAGGGAAAAACATTTCAAGGAAGTGTTGCTTATTACAATTATCATTAAATTAGTTTAATGTATTGTAGAAGATATGTGTTTGCCCAGTTTGAAAAAATTAAACTTATTAGAGGTATTTAGATCAAAGGACACTTATTATTCACAGGGTCTAGGCTGGACTCTGAATGGAGGTTTCAGGGAGCTGAGAGGGTCTTTTTTTTTTTCCTGGCAAAAACTGCCTTTGCCAAATAAGATATCTTGGAATTAGGCACTTAACTAAATTATTCTACACAAAAACTTTTCCAGTAAAGACTTGTCTGTAAAACACATAATAACAAAACGGTGTTATATATATATATAGGCCAGTCTTCGCGAGCGAAGATCTGGGGAAGGTCTCTACACCTTCCAGCCTGCGCATTGGATTTTTTAGGTGAGACACAGTGTGCACGGAACTGAGCCCACCCTTTAATCCTAAGGTTCATCTGCCGGGGCCAAGCGAGCTTGGACGGTGGCAGCGAGGTCCTTAGGACGTAGATGGATTGCCTTTTTAAGGGTTAACGAGCTCCATCTGGCCCGGGGAGTGGCCCTGACCGGGAATCGAACCCGGGCCTCGGCGGTGACGGTGTTACGCAAGGGTTATATGTCTGTGTGCATGGGGTGGGGGGAAAAGGGGGATGGGGGAGTAGTAGAGCTATCAGTGTTGTCATCTTTACTCCGCCCCAGTGGCAAGCTGTCTCCCCACGCCCCTGCCTGGCTTCGTTAATCTCCACAGCGGGGGTGGGGGAGGGGGGGGAGGTCCTGGCCCTGGTCACAACCGCCAGGTTTCGGCCCACCTCGGCACAGCACTACCCCACTCCGTACCACGCTCCCGGCTCTTGCCCGCCCCCCCTTTGCGCACTTCTCTACTAGGTCTTTGGTTTGCCTTTCTCTCCTGTCCATCATTTCCCTCCCCCTCCTCCCCCCCGGCAAGCGGTGGGGTTGTTCCCATAGTCTCACCGTGGCCCGCTGCGCGGCCTTGGGCTGCTACCTACGCGCTACACGGTTCCGCGCCGCGGTTTACCCGCGCTACTCCACCAGCTCTTGCCGGCTCTGCGCAGTGCCACATCGGTGCTTTGGCGCATGTTTGCGCCACTGTTTCCGCACCACCACAGACACCCCCCTGGGCACGCCACACTCTCTTGGCTCCTACTGGTGCTCCGGGGCACACCCACACTGCTCCACCGTGTTCCCTCTGCGCACTGCCACTGGCCGCCCCAGTGCACACCCTGTGGCCGCCCTGCACCGCCTCCATGCGCCTCGCTCCTGGTGCCTGCCGCTGGTGCCGCATCTTTCAGCTTGCGGCGGCCGCAGCCGCCTCGCGCCGCTGCCGACCGCCACCGCTCGCGTACCGCCGCTTACGGTTCGCGCGTTTCGCACTGCTCCAGCCCCGTGCCCCCCTGCAGAGCCACTGCAGTTTGCTCAAACCTCTCACCACGTACTCAGGGAATGCCTCTAGCAGAGGCACACCACAATATGGCCACGAGACAGGAAAAGAAGGTATCACTTCCTGTTCTTGGCATGGCCAGAATGGCGACGCCCAAGCTCCGGCATGGCTTCCACATGGCTTCAATCCCGCAATGGCCTGGGGACTCAAAGTCTGTCTTTCCCCAACAACCATGAGATTCACGCCATGCGCCCGCTACCCGGAACCTGAGCATGCACGAAAATTCGGCATAAAAAGGTATATTTGGGGGCTTTCCTTCCGTGGTTTTGGTGCTCCCCCCTTTTCTTTGTCCGGTATCCAGTGGAGTCCCATGCCTGCTAGTGTTTGGGGGGGGAAGGAGGTTTAAAGTTTTTCTCCGAGGACACATTTGAGTTCTTTTGTAAGCCTTTTAAAGCATCCACTTTTTTTATCTTTACTTTTTTTCTGTTTGTCCATTTTTCTTCCCAAGCAGTCTTACTAAGGATTCTGATTAAAAGGAATCCTAGTGCAGTTACTTTTATCCATTTCAAAAGTCCAGTTACTTTATCTTTCTTAATTTGTCCCAAAAGTCTCTTTAATATTAAGTTTAAGGCTTTTGCATTTTCCTTTAACTCACGTAAAGTATTAATTCCCATTTCGACCTCTCACCTGGGACACAGATGCAACGTTTTTCTTCTTTCTTCTTGAGAACTTCACTCTTTAAATGTAGGACCTCTTCCTACCATCCCAGGGTATTCATGTACACTTCTTTTCCGAGCTCATCCGCGGTTCTTGCCACCAATGCCTATCAGAGATTTTTTCAACTCTGGCACCTGGCACCCTTGCTTTTTTCCGGTGAGCGTCCTTCAGCACTAATATAGGCTGATACCTGACGCTTTCTGTATTTTTCCCTGTTACAGGGTGCCATATATAGCAATACTGCCCCCACCATGGAAGAAACTCTTAAAGCAATACAGCAGGTGAAAATCGGCAAGGCAGCTGGGGTTGACGGAATCCCACCTGAAATCTGGAAGCACGGTGGCCAAGCACTCCATGCTAAGTTTCACGAATTTGTGGTGCGCTGTTGGGAACGAGGTGAACTGCCTTCAGACCTTTGTGATGCTGTCATCGTCACCTTGTACAAGAGGAAAGGAGATAAATCCGACTGCTCAAATTACTGAGGTATTACTCTGCTCTCCATTGCTGGTAAAATCCTTGCAAAAATTCTTTTGAACAGATTAATACCCACCATAGCAGAAGATCTTCTACCTGAAAGCCAATGTGGTTTCCGAGCCAACAGAGGTACCACAGACATGGTATTTGTTCTCAGACAACTGCAAGAGAAGTGTAGGGAACAGAACAAAGGACTCTATGTTACCTTTGTTGATCTCACCAAGGCTTTCGATACTGTGAGTAAAACAAGATAAGGCTTTAGAAGAGTTAATCGAAACACTTTTACTGTAAACCCATAAGAACCCCTTTATCCCCCCTCCCTTTTCTATATTGCTCAAAGGAAGACTATGTTCTGTACTAATGCACCAGACCCTAAAGACCCACATCAAACACTGAACAAGGAGCTCAGCACCCATAAATCTTATCCAGAGGAGCCAACCTAGACATTTGAATAGGTAAAATAGGCCTGAAACCAAGCCTTTTCTCATACCTCGACCATCAGAACATAGAACAATAGAAAGAACAGAAGGTTACGAGGTTAATTGGTGATGAAGAAGAAGATCGATACCCTTTGACGAAGTAAAGACCGGATGTACACCAGATTATTCCTCAAAATTGAAGACCACGCCTCCAACTCCGCCCTGACCCCTCCTGCTATGAATATTGTAATCTAATAATCCAGTAATATGAATATGAATGCAAATATGTTGTAATCATGATCAAAACTGTATAAATCACCCTTTCATACCTGGTCCCAGTGGAGTCTCTTTTTCTGGCGATAGCTTGGAAACTTTCCATGTCCGCTTTCAATAAATACCTTGCTGTTTAAAGGCTTAAAATTCTGTCTCTAAACAGTTTTAATCTGTCTTTTTGGGTATCATGAGCAGAAAAGGTCTGTGGCACATTTTGGAACGTTTAGGATGTCCTCCCAAGTTCCTCAAAATGATCATCTCGCTTCATGAGGACCAGCGCGGTCAAGTCAGATATGGTGACGCACT
Source organism: Myiozetetes cayanensis (assembly GCF_022539395.1). Lineage (NCBI taxonomy): Eukaryota > Metazoa > Chordata > Aves > Passeriformes > Tyrannidae > Myiozetetes > Myiozetetes cayanensis. The sequence continues at coordinate 174,790 of NW_026087987.1, forward strand.
TTCTGAGCCCTTTCCAATAGCCAATGGTGTGAAACAAGGCTGCGTTCTCGCACCAACTTTATTCACAGTCTTCTTCAGCATGATGCTCCAAAGGGCCACGGCAGACCTCGATGATGAAAACGGTGTCTACATTCGTTATCATACCAATGGGAACCTATTCAACCTAAGGCGACTAAAGGCCCACACTAAGACCTTAAATCATCTTGTCCATGAGCTGCTTTACGCTGATGATGCCGCCCTCATCTCCCACACAGAAGTAGCTCTGCAGCGTTTAACATCCTGCTTTGCAGAGGCTGCTGAGCTTTTTGGACTGGGAGTCAGCTTGAAGAAAACATAAGTTTTATATCAACCTGCACCTCAGGAAGTCTCCCATCATCCCCATATCACCATTGGTGAAACAGAGCTCAAATTAGTCCAGCAGTTTAATTAGCTGGGAAGCATCATCTCCTCGGACGGTAAGATTGATGCAGAAATAGACAACAGGTTAGCAAAGGCATACAGAGTTTTTGGTAAACTCCATAAAAGAGTGTGGCAAAAAAAACACCAGAAGAAAAGTACTAAGATCAGCATTTACAGAGCCATTGTACTGTCTACTCTTTTATATGGATCTGAATCATGGGTCATTTACCGCCACCACTTGCGTCTCTTAGAACACTTCCATCAGCGCTGCCTCTGTACAATCCTAAACATCCACTAGACGGATTATGTGACCAACACGTCTGTCCTTGAACAGGCAGCAGTCACGAGCATTGAGGCCATGCTGCTGAGAACACAACTGTGTTGGGCAGGGCACGTCTCCAGGATGCAGGACTACCGCCTCCCTAAGATCGTGCTATATGGGGAACTTGCCACTGGCTGCCACAAGAGAGGAACCCCGAAGAGGAGATACAAGGACTGCCTGAAACAATCCCTCAGCCTTGGCCGTATTGATCCCCACCATTGGTCTGCTCTGACCTCCAATCGGGAGGCCTGGAGACACACCATCTATAACGCTGCTGCTGCTTTTGAGAACACACGCAGGATCACTCTTGAGGAGAAAAGACAACACAGAAAGAATCGCGTCTTGTCGATATCACCTGGGGAGTCTTTTTGCTGTACCTTCTGCAACCGGACTTGTCTATCTTGCATTGGCCTTTTTATCCATCAGCGCACTTTTAGCAAGCGTGGGTAGAGCCCCTCTCATATCTTCGTTCACGAAGCCTAACCATGATGATGATTAATATAATAAATAAGGAGTCCATGTGGACTGACACCAATATGGTGTGTAACAGAAGATTCTTTATTGAGAGAGACAAAAGCTTAAATAGTGGTTTCAAATTTTGACACGTCATAACCTTCTTGACCAATCCCAGCAAGGCACATGTACCTTGGAGTCCTGGAGACTTCATTTCCCAGAATGCTCTGCCAACACTCCTCCTGAAACCCAAAACGCCACAGTTTATTTTACTTGGAAGTAAATATCCCTTTTTCAGGCATTTTGGTTTTTAACCTTTGGTTCACAACTGTTTTAAATGCTTTGCTCTGAATTGAAACCACAGGCTTATCAGATTTCATTATTATTTCCAACATAGTATTATAGAATGTTAAGGGGGTGGAATGGACCTTAAAGATCATCTAGTACCAACTCCCCCTGTTTTGGGCAGGGGCACCTTCCAGTAGACCAGGTTGATCAAGACCTTGTTCAAACTGGTTTTGAACACTACCAGAGTTGGGGAATTCGGAGCCTCCTTGGGCAACCTGTACCAGTGTCCCCCACCCTCAGTAAAGGATTTCTTCCTAATATCTAACCTATATTTCCCCTCTTTTGATTGGTACCCATTACTCCTTAACCTGTCACTACATTTCCTAATGAAGAGTCCCTCTCTGGCTGCTCTGTAGGCGCCTTCACATACTGGAAGGGGATATGAGTTCTCCACACAACTTTCTCTTCTCCAGGCTGAACAGTCCCAACTTTCTCAGCCTGTCTTCATAGGGGAGGTGCTCCAGTCCTCTTATCAACTTTATGGTCCTCCTCTGGACTTGCTCCAACAGTTCCATGTCCTTCTTCTGTTTGGGACACCAGAACTGTATGTGGGACTCCAGGTGGGGTTTCATGAGAGCAGAGGGACAGAATCCCCTACCTCAACCTGCTACCCATGTTCCTTTTGATGCAGGCCAGGACACGGTTGTTTTCTGGGCTGCCAGCGCACACTTCCAGTTCATGTTGAGTTTTTCATCAACCATCGCCACCAAATCTGTCTCTGCAGGGCTGCTTTTAATCACTTCTCCACTCAACCTGTGTGGTGTAGCATGGGGTTATGGACTCAGTAGGGTAGGGGAACACTGGGACATGGACTCAGCAAGGAGAGATACTGAGACTATTGAAAGGATGCAACCTATTTATAAGTTTACACAAACATGAAAACATTCCTTATAAGGTAAAACTTGTGGCTGCAGCATCTGATTGGCTGCTGCTGTTACCTGGGGACCTGGCAGGCTTTTAGGATAGCAACTCCATTCCTGTAATGAATTGCTCTGTGCTCTGCTTAGCCCAAGGCCTGCTGTTAAGGTCTGGCTCTTTCCCAGGCCTTTAGCCTACATTAATCCCCTCAAACATGTATGTGTGCCTGGGATTGCTGCAACCCACATACAGAACCTTGCACTTTGCTTTGTTGAACTTCATAAGGTTTGCATTGGCCCACCTCAAGCTGCACCACACATCTCAGTGTAGTCAGAGAACTTGCTGAGGGAGCACTCGATCCCACTATGTCACTGACAAAGATGTTGAACAGTATCGGCCCCAGTTACTGACCCCTGAGGGACACTCATCGCTGGTCTCCATATGGACAATGAGCCGTTGAGCACAACTCTTTGAGTGTGACCATCCAACCAGTTCTTTATCCGCCGAGTGGTTCATCCATCAAATCCATGTCTCTCCAATTTGGAGACAAGGATGTTGTGCAGGACAGTGTCCAATGCTTTGCATAAGTCCAGGTAGATGATGTCAGCTGCTCTGCCCCATCCACCAGTGCTGCAGCCCCATCATAGAATGTCACCAAATTTGTCAGGCATGATTTCCCCTTAGTAAAGCCATGTTGGCTGTTACCAATCACCTCTTTGTTTTCCATGTACCTTAGTGGAGTTTCCAGAAGAACTCTGTGATCTTGCCTGGTACAGAGGTGACACTGACTGGTCTTTAGTTTCCCAACTCTTCTGTTTTCCCCTTTTTGAAAATGGGAGTTATATTTCCCTTTTTCCAGTCATCAGGGACTTCACCTGACACCACAATTTTTCAAAAATTATAGATAGTGGCATAGCAACTTCATCTTCCAGCTCCCTCAGGACCCTTGGATGAATCTCATTGGGTCCCATGGACTTGTGCACATTCAGGTTCCTTAGATGGTCTCTAATCTGATCCTTTCCTACAGTGGGCTTAGGGTCTTCACGTATTATCATTTAATTTTGGTTTGGCAGATAGATTTTTCTATTAATGGTTTTCAAATGAAGATTGAATCAGATTTTGGTGGCAAAATCACAGAATAATTTCTTTTTATGATTTTTATCATTCTCCTCTCTGATAATAATTATCTTAGTAGTGAGACCACTACTGGATTCAGAGGGCTCTGGATCAGACCCTGAATTTGCTTGCAATCATTACAGGATCTGATTTGAGACTATTTCTAACCTGCATCTTCGTGAACCTTTTCATTTTAGTTCCATCTCACAAGACCTACAGTATATTTTTTTCTCATTGATTTCCATTTAATGTCACCACAATTGCTATCACAAATACCACATGATGAAGAAGAAGGAAGAGAAACACACTTTCATAAGGTTTCTACACATAGGAGCATAGAGTAATTAGGTAGAGGGGTGACCTGTGCAGACTGCCTGGCTCACCCCCTACTCAAAGTAGAACCAATTTCAAAGTTCAATCCAACTTGAAAGTTAGATTAGGTTGATGAGGGTCTTATCTGGTTGAGTTTTGAATATTTCCACTGATAGCAATTCTGTAACTTCTCTAGTCTCTTTTCCTATCCTCAATATGAACTTTTCTTTTTACATGTATGTGGAATTTCCCTGTATTGCTGCAACTTTTAAATTGAATTGAGATAGTTTTTTAATTTGAACATGGAGTAATTCCTGAGTTCTAGAAAGAGTTTTCTTTTCTTAGAATAAAATTCCACACCTGAATAGAATCCTATATAACTGTGGCAGTGAATAAAAACAAGACCCTCCTGAGATGGTGAAAATGGAGAGACTGCTTTATTAAAACTGAACAAGTTCCTATATTCAAAAAAGGCGCCGTTACAAAATGTGGGGGGAGCAAGCACAGTCCTGTCCAATCACTTCAAAGCTTCTTCCCGGGACACTCATAATTGGTCATCCTTACATGGGTTTTCATCAGGACTTCAACTCTGGAAGTGTTCAAGGTCAGGCTGGATGGGGCTCTGAGCAACCTGGTCTAGTGAAAGGTATTCCTGCCAATGGCAGGGGGTTGGAACGAGGTGATCTTTAAGGTCCCTTCCAACCCAAATCATTCTAGGATTCTATGATTTTAAACTTGGGAGAGGGTTTAAAGCATAAGTACAGACATTGTGAAACATTACAGTTAATATAATGCAGTCTTGATATTCTTTTTACCAAGGTTGAAATAGGGATATGCCAATTTAGCAAAGAAAGCTTTCAAAATGGGTATTCCTTTTTTTTTAGCTGAACATTTCAAAAGCCTTAAAAATGCCATCTGTCCTGGAAACTGTCAGGAACTTATAAATCAGCATAAAATAATACAGGAGCAAGAAAAGAATCATATGCCAGCAGTTAATGTCGTTATTAATTCTGTTGTTGCCTTTTTGTTTCTTTTTACAGTGTATCCTATTCAGTGCATGTCTCTGAGGATTACCCAGGTACAGTACAATGTTTTTGTCCATGACACTTGCATGCACATTACTGCAATTTACAATATTCAAATGAGAATATTTAATGTGTTAATGTGTTCTAAGTGCATCCTTGTGCTAATCATTTTCACAGAATCACAGAATAACAGGATGGGTCAGGTTGGAAGGGACCACAGTAGATCATCTGGTCCAACCTCCCTGCTCAAACAGGTCATCCTAGAGCACATTGCACAGAATAGCATCCAGATGGTTCTGGAATATCTCCAGAGAGGGATACTCCACACCCTCTCTGGGCAATCTGTTCCAGTGTGTGGTCACTTGCACAGTAAAGAAGTTCTTCCTCATGTTCAGGTGGAACTTCCTATGCATGAGTTTCTGCCCATTGCCTCTTGTCCTATTGCTCGGCACCACCAAGCAGAGTCTGACTTCATCCTCTTGACACCCTCCCTTCAGATACTGATAGACATCTATGATGTCCCCTCTCAGTCGTTTCTTCTCGAGGCTGAACAGGCCCATCTCCCTCAGTTTTTCCTCATAAGAGAGATGCTCCAGTCTCTTAATCATCTTTACTACCCTCTACTGGACCAACTCCAGGAGTTCCATGTCTCTCCTGTACTGAGGAGCCCAGAACTGGACACAGCACTCCAGATGCACTTCACCAGGGCTGAGTAGAGGGGCAGAATCACCTCCCTTGACATGTTGGCACTGCTGGTTCATGGACAACTTGTTGTTCACCAGGACCCCCAGGTCCTTCTCCACAGTGCTGCTCTCCAGCAGGTCAACCCCCAACCTGTGCAGGTACCTGGGATTATTCCTCTCCAGGTGCAGGACCCTGCATTTACCTTTGTTGAAGGTAACTTTTAATAATAAAATTTTAGCAATATACCTAATTTTTCTTTAGTTAGACTATTTTCACAGTCATTTCTCCTTTTCAGGTATCATTTGTCAACTGGGTCAGGGTGAGAAAAGCTGGTTCACAAGTTTACAGAGAAACTTATGATGCTTTCCATGTCTGGAGCCAACAGCAATAGGAGTGAAAAATTGTCCAACTCTTCTTTGGCATGGTAGATAAAGCTTGATCTTTCAAGAGACTGCACAGTTTGCCTTGGGACCAGTAAAACAACTCTGTGTTAGACCTTAATGACACTACTCAGTTTTTTCAAGCCTGTGAACTGTGCATTGATGCTTCTCATGGTCTGTTGAAGCCAAGGGTTTGTGTAAGGATGTTTATGGTAAGATAAGCTTGCAAAGCTGTTCCCAACTGCTCAGTCCTTCCTTCCTGTCATACCCTGTTGTGAGTGTTTTAAGGTCTCTCAAACAATCAGTGGCAAAGGAGTGGCAACTACCTGAAAGGAGGTTGTAACCAGAGGGGGGTTGGTCTCTTCTCCCAGGCAACTATCAGTAAGACAAGAGGGCATGGTCTCGAGCTCTGCCAGGGGAGGTTTAGGTTGGATATTAGAAAGGAATTCTTTACAGAGAGGGTAATCAGGCATTGGAATGGGCTGCCCAGGGAGGTGGTGGATTCTCTGTCCCTGGAGGTATTTAAGAAGAGACTGGATGTGGCACTTAGTGCCATAGTCTAGTAACTGTGGTGATAGTGGATCAAGGGTTGGACTTGATCTCAGACGTCCTTTCCAACCCATCTGATTCTATGATTCTATTAAAGCTATTGGCAAAAACAGGTTTAATATAAAAGTGAAAGCATGACAAAGTTCATTGGCAAGGTTCACTCTACTACTTACTAGATGGCTAAAGCATACAGAAAAAAAGCAAACTAAAATCTAAAATCAATCAGTCTAAACCCCAAATCATCCGAAAAATTATCTACATGGAGGTTGTGGGGTGGGGAGGAAAGGGTAAGGATAAAAAGGAATAAGGAAGACTCTCCCATTGAGGCACAAAGTTCAGAGTAGATCCCCTTGTTAAACTGAGCCCCAGACTTGACCAACAGTTTAGGCATAAAGGTTTAATAGCAATTAAACTTAACAACACTGAATAGATAGCTTGTTATACAATTTAACAAAGGATAAATATAGAATTTACTATAGTACAACAGTAACTCACTTATAGGCCTAACTTACAAATCTAAAGCACTTAAGAATCTAGGAGAGCAACATTCATAGAACATTTGCTATGGCATATTCACACTTCCATGCATGCAGACCTAAAGGAATATGTAACCTTTGTTGATCTCACCAAGGCTTTCGATACTGTGAGCAGAAAAGGTCTGCGGTAGATTTTGGAACATTTAGGATTTCGCCCCAAGTTCCTCAAAATGATCATCTCACTTCATGAGGACCAGCGCGGTCAAGTCAGATATGGTGACGCACTTTCTGAGCCCTTTCCGATAGCCAATGGTGTGAGGCAAGGCTGCGTTCTCGCACCAACTTTATTCACAGTCTTCTTCAGCATGATGCTCCAAAGGGCCACGGCAGACCTCAATGAAGAAAATGGTATCTACATCCGATATCGTACCAATGGGAACCTATTCAACCTAGGGCGACTGAAGGCCCACACTAAGACCTTAAATCATCTTGTCCGTGAACTGCTTTACGCTGATGATGCCACCCTCGTCGCCCACACAGAAGTAGCTCTACAGTGTTTAACATCCTGCTTTGCAGAGGCTGCTGAGCTTTTTGGGCTGGAAGTTGGCTTGAAGAAGACAGAAGTTTTCCATCAGCCTGCACCTCAGGAAGTCTCCCATCATGCCCATATCACCATTGGTGAAACAGAACTTAAATCAGGAGGAGCCCCGAAGAGGAGATACAAGGACTGCCTGAAACAATCCCTCAGCCTTGGCCGTATTGATCCCCACCATTGGTCTACTCTGACCTCCAATCAGGAGGTCTGGAGACACACCATCTATAATGCTGCTGCTGCTTTTGAGAACACACGCAGGATCACTCTCGAGGAGAAAAGACAACGCAGAAAGAATCGCGTCTTGTCTGTATCACCTGGGGAGTCTTTCTGCTGTGCCTTCTGCAACCGGACTTGTCTATCTCGCATTGGCCTTTTTAGCCATCAGCGCGCTTGTAGCAAGCGTGGGTAGAACCCTTCTCAAATCTTCGTTCGCAAAGCCTAGCCATGATTTGCACTTCCATGCATGGAGACCTAAAGGAATATGTACAAGTTTTATACCCATGAAAAATTCCCCACAAATTCAGTGAAGTTCTCATGTCAGATGCCTTTGCATCTTATCAGCGGGCAAAGGGTTGAACCTCAAGGAGTGAGACTATCAGACCAGACTCCATTGTTGGAGTGGCAGTCCTCCGAATATAGGAAACTTGAGAGTTCGCTGACTCTGAGAGATATCCCACTCAGAGGGAAATTGCTGGTTGCAGCCCACTGTGGTCCAGGAGAGCC